>NW_027529173.1:4279366-4279900 GCF_008692635.1 Crocuta crocuta
CTGAGCGGGTGGCGGCGCGCGGAGGATTTACTAAAAATAGCAACTCTTTGGGAAGAAGGGGGGGCGGAGGTGGGAGGGAGACGGAGAGGCCAGGCCCGGAGCCCCTGCGCGGCCGGGGCTGGGCGGGGCCGGGTGGGACGGGGNGGCGGAGTGGAGGAGAGAGCGCGGGGCTGGACCAGCGATTCCTCTCTTGGGAAGGACCGGGTGCCTGAGAGGACTTGGGTTTCCGAAGCGAAACACGCCCACGCGAGGCGCAAGGTGATGGTCTGGCAACCCTAGGCTGCCCGGGGCCGCGACCGAGGACGGTGCGGGAAGGAGCCCGGCGGCCGCGGTGCCCGGCCCANAAAAGAATGGGAAATGGGAGGAAATATGGTGATTGCTATGGGAAACATGATTTAGTTTGTGGCGTTTCAAGGCTGACCGGAGAGCAGCATCTGCTCTAAGACCAACCCTGAGGGAGGAGAGGCAGGGTTAGTAGGTTCGAAAATTGACGAGGTGATCCCCTTCAGTGATTAGTATTTTTCCTTTGGAAAC
>NW_027529173.1:4279919-4526485 GCF_008692635.1 Crocuta crocuta
CTGCTATAACTTAGTATATACTAGTATCACTTAAACCTATAGAATCCTTTAAACAGAGTAGAACACTGAAAGATCTTTTCAAAAACCGTAAGCCTACACATACTTACCTATTGCTAGCTAACATTTAATCTTTCAAAGAGGCTAATATTGTGGTGTATATAATGTGACTCTCCAACGACTTAAAGCTAGTGTCTCTGCATGTACATTTCTGTTTTCCTCTAAGTCAGCTAAAACATTACTGGTTCATAGATTATACGGATGTAAAGAATACAAGAGACACTTAACCTAGTGCCCTCCTTTTCAGAGAAGAAAGAGAACAGGGATCCAGAGGAGTGTTGTGATTTGGCCAAGGTCTCACAGTTAGTGGCCAGTGGGTGGGTTTAGTTTAAATACTAGTATTAAAACTGAACTGTCCATGGAAAAAGACCAGGATAACTCAGAGAAAGCAGTCTGGTGCCTAATTTAAAATAGTTAAGCATTGGATCACCTGGGTGGCTCCGTCAGTAGAGCTTCTGACTCCTGATTTCGACTGAGGTCATGATCCCTTGGCCTTGGGCTAAGGGTGAATCCTGCTTAAGATTCTCTCTCTCTGTCTCTCTGCCCCACTGCCCTACTCTCTCACTCTGTCTCTCTGAAATAAGATTTTAAAGAAGTGAGACAATATTATTTTTAAAAAATAAAATAGCTCAGCATTTATAGTAGAATGAAGGCATGCTGTGGTTAGATTTAAACCTCACTTTGCTCTAATGAGGAATTCACAGTACATGGGGTGGTCAGCTAGCTTTAAATAAAAAAGCTAGCAGGTTCCTCGACTTTCATCTACGCTAGAGATTCTGTTCATCAGCAAGATGAATCTTGATAATGGGATCTCATTAGTGAAATGGGTTGTGTTGACTGTTGACTAAAATATTTTAGAGAAACTTCTTATTCACATATCCAGGGACCTTTAACCCTTTACCTTCCAAGATAGAGTCCTTTCTGAAATGGTCTAGTGTCCAGACTTTTTTTTATTTTTTTTTTTTGATGATGATGATTGTGTTTAGCCAATACTGACTCAAAGGAAATCATCCTTCTCAAGAAGACCTTTCACATGAATTGTCTGTTGAAACACACAACAACACACACACACACAATACCTTTTTGAAGCATACAAAAAAAGACAAATTGCTAGAGTTTCACCAGATGTTTGTGTAATAAAGGTATTTATGGCAGAATTTGAGCTAAAACTCATTTCCCCCTGTTAGGGAGGTGGTACAGAGCATAGGTGACATTCACCATGTCTAATTTTTTCTATCACATCAAAGTCATTTGACAACAGAGAGCTGAATTGCTCATCATTCTCTTAGATATTTCAATGATAACTTTAGGGCACTTGCTTGGCGTTACTGGAGATTCAAATAATTTAAGATAAAGTTTTATAAGAAAGGTTAGTTTCTTTTAGGACTCCTGATGGGACTCCCACAGCTTTCTGTTCAAACCTAGCATTTATGATGCAGCATTACAATTGTTTTCTGGTTTTAGGCTCTCCTCAACACAGAGGACAGATAACTTTATTCATGATTTTGTATTTTTAAGACTTTTTTAGAGCAGTTTTAGATTTATAGAGAAACTGAGAAGCTATATAGAGTTTCCATATATCCCCCCATGTACACACATAATTTCCCATTATTAACATCTTGACCTTAGTATCGTACATTTGTTACATATGGTGGATTAATATCGAGATATTATTAACTGTGGAGTCCATAGTTTTTTCAAATTTCCTTAGTTTTTACCTAATGTCCTTTTTCTATTTCAGGATCCCATGTAGGGATCCCACATTGTATTTAGCAATCATGTCTCCTTAGGCTCTTCTTGGCTATGATAGTTTCTCAGACTTTCCTTATCTTTGATGACCATGACAGTTTGGAGGAGTGATGATGAGCTATGTTGCAGGATGCCCCTGTAGCGGAATTTATCCAGTGTTTTTCTCATGTTCAGACTTGTATTATGGGTATTGGGAGGAAAACCACACAGGTAAAATGCCACTTTTAGTGCATCTTATCAAGGGTACATACTAGCAACATGATCTATCGCTGCTGATGCTGACCTAAGATAGTGTTTGTCAGATTTCTCCACCATAATTGTTTCTCAGCTTCCTGTACTGTATTCTTTGGAAGGAAGCCACTATACACAGTCCACACTTTAAAAGTAATTCAAGAGGAACCTGGGTGACTTAGTTGGTTACACGTCTGACTTGAGCTGAGGTCATGATCTCATGGTTCGCAATGAACCACATCAGGCTCTGTGCTGAAAGCTCAGAGTCTGGAGCCTGCTTCCAATTCTGTGTCTCCCTCTCTCACTGCCCCTCCCCTGCTCTCATTCTCTCTCTCTCTCTCTCAAAAATAAATAAACATTAAAACAATTTTTAAAAAATAAAAATTTTAAAATTTATCATTTAAAATAAAATTATATTTATTTTATTACAATAATTTAATAGGGATTCCTGGGTGGCTCAGTTCATTAAGCATCTGACTTCAGCTCAGGTCTTAATCTGGTTTCTGAGTTCCGGCCCTGCATTTGGCTCTCTTCTGTCAGCATGGAACCAGTGTTGGAGCCTCTGTTCCCCTCTCTCTCTGCCCCTGCCCTACTTGTGCTCGCTCTCTCTCTCTCTAAAATAAGTAAAATATCTACAAATAAATAATTAATAAAAGTAACTTTAATAACCTATAATATTGTATGTAAACTACATATGTGTGTATGTACATATGTATTTAATTTACATTATTCATTTGGAATTCTGGTGCATTCATTTACACTTTTTTCTCCAAGGATCAGCATAGTGACCTCACCATAGCAGGATTTTATGGATTGCAAAACTAGATTTGAGCAAACTTTTTTCCTCTAAGAAACCTGGTAAAACTTCTGCATACTAGCAGAAAAAAATTGCCTCATGCTAAACCTCAAAAATTTTTTTAATGTGAGGTAGAGGAGGGAAGATAAATCAGGTGTTTGTAGTGGTGGTGACGGCAGATATTCATAGTTTCTTTAAAGGGAAAAGCATTGCATAAATTTCATTATTGTTTGAAATGTTTGTGTCACCCCTTGGGACCCAAACCTCCCACTTCACGATACCAGCTTAGCCATATGACTTACACTGCCCAATGAAATGGTAGCAGAAGTGATGTGTTCCATTTCCAAGCAGAATCTTTAACAGCCTTCCTGGGGTTACTTCATTCCTCTTTGCTTTCAACCACAAGTTAGAAATTTTCCAGATGAAGATAGCCGCTTCAAGAAATGAAGGCCACCTCCAAGTGATGGAGGACATAAACACAAATAAGAAATGAACTGCTGAGATTTGGTGATTTGTTACCATACCTTCACCTAACTTATTCATTCTAATTGCAAATTCCCTTTTGGGTTCCTAAATTTGGGTCACCAAATGCTGTTCTTGATTCAGTTCTCATCAGTGATCTCCTTTGGGGTACAGCATTTTAGGACCTGTGTTTACTTATAACACAAATGTGTTTTCAAATGGTTTTCTGTCATGTTTAAAATTAACATTTTTTATGCATAAAAAATCTCATGCTTTGTTATGACATTGTCAACAAAATTAATTGAACACCCACTGTGTGCAGAATAGGAGAGCAGCTACTATAAATTTTTTCTGTATGTTAATTTTTTTCTGTATGCCTTTTAATTTTTTGTTTATATACTTATTTTTTTAAGTTTTGTTTGCCACTGCTCATTTCAAGGGCACTCCTTAACCCCCATCACCTATTTATCCCCTTACCCCATCCACTTCCTTCTAGCAACCATCAGTTTGTTCTCTATAGTTAAGAGTCTGTTTCTTGGTTCTCTCTTTTTTTTCCTTTGCTCATTTGTTTCTTAAATTGAACATGTGAATGAAAGTATATGGCATTTATCTTTCTCTGACTGATTTATTTCACTTAGCATAATATCCTCTAGCTCCATCCATACCATTGCAAATGGCAGGATTTCATTATTTTTGATGGCTAAGTAATATTCCACCATATATAGACCACATCTTCTTTATCCATTCATCAAGTGATGGGCACTTGGACTGTTTACATAATTTGGCTATTGTAGACAATGCTGCAATAAATATTGGGGTGCATGTAATCCCTTTGAATTAGTATTTTTGTATTCTTTGGGTAGGTACCTAGTAGTGTAATTGCTGGATTGTAGGAAGTTCTGTTTTTAACTTTTTGAGGAACCTCCATACTGTTTTCCAAAGTAGCTGCACCAGTTTGCACACCCACCAACAGTGCAAGAAGGTTCCTCTTTCTCTACATCCTCACCAAAGGGTGATGCCATTTTAAAAAGTAAAGATATGTATTTACAGGGAAGGGATAAAGAAATTTAGCTAGAAGAATATACCATCAGAGGTATAAATAAAACTTAAGCTCCAGGGACTCTCATATGCACAGGTACCTTTTAAGGCCCTGTATTCATAATTTTGTATTATTATACTTGAAAGGGCTCCAAATATGTATATGCTTTATACCCCACCAAACCTGGCTCTTTCCCTGTTTACTACAAGATATGAAAAGGTGAAAGCAAAGAGCTATGCACCCCTAAAACTTACAGGTAATACTCCCATAATCTGTTTATCTGACCTCCCAGGGAGAGTTCCATGCAAAGTGGTACTGAAGTTTGGGTTCCTCAGTCATGTTTAAAACTGAATCTGCATATACATCTATAATAAGAGGAGGGTATATTTAGTGTCAGGTACAGCCTAGAAACTACCCAATCTGCAAGGCCAATGTCTGTATACACACCATAGCACCTTCCCATCATGTGGCTTTCATTTTGTTTATTACCAGAAAAATCACTGAGTACATTATTAGTCCTCTCCACAAAAGTTCTAGTCTTCACTGAGATTTTTTTTCTTGGAAGTCATTTCATTTTGAAAATAATTTTTCTCATGGTTACTGATAATACTTCCTCAGGAAATTTAAGTGACTATTTCATTCTCAATTAATTTTGTCCATTTCTAGGCCTGCAACAATGGATATTGTATTGTTCATCATCTGTTCAGGAATTCCCCATTGAAGGGAGAGGTCTGTGCAGTAATAGAGGTTGTAATGTGACCTATTAAGGATTTCTTTCCCTTGCTAAATTTTGAATGGAATCTGGATGAATATACTGCGTCTATTTTTAATAATTCCTTTCTTATGCAAAAATGTGTGGGTCATAGTGAGGTTTAATCACAACCCATTGCTCATTTATGAAATACTCTGAACTGCAATTAGTCAGATGCAAATGTGAAGGGCTGTTACCACGTGCACATTAGCAGACTGTCAAACCAAGTTTTTGAATTATGAAACAATCAAAGAAAAACCTTTGCTTTATATACTTTCACAGTGAGTTTCTTTTAAAAGAAGAGCTTTCATATTCATTTTTGTAAGTATTTCATATTAAGATACCTCAAATCTATAGTTAATCAGCTTACGTTGAAAGAAAAAGATTTAAAAATCTAGATGTATTATTTATTGGTATATGCCTATATTCATACATAAAATTGGTAGGTAAAGTCCTTATTAGAAAATAATTCTTTGGGGCACCTGGGTGGCTCAGTTGGTTGAGTATCTGATGTCGGCTCAGGTCACGAACTCACCGTTGGTGGATTCGAATCGCATGTTGGACTCGTGCTGACATCTCAGAGCCTGGAGCCTGCTTTGGATTCTGTATCTCCCTCTCTCTCTCGGCCCCTCCCCTGTTCACGCTCTGTCTCTCTCTCAAAAATAAATAAACATTAAAAAAAAACTAGTTCTTAACTTATAAAAGTTTTGTGCTTTTTAAGTTAGAAGAAGAACACAAACAAATTAATGCTATTTGTGGGTTAATTTTCAGTATGCTTGAAGTAATCATTAAGTTATATTTCAGCTCTAATATAATGTTACCTTATGATCTGAAAGCATAAAGCTCATGTTGCCTTTTGAACTTAGCATGTTCACCCATCTGGATACTGTTGTTTGCCATAAGAATAAACCTATACAAATTTTAGGATGCCTTTTTAAGGGAATCTATTTTGAGTCCCTCCAAGAATTAAGGTTTGCTTTCAGCTCTGGAAAATATGAAAAAACAGTGGTTTGAGCAAACTAAAAGTTTTATTTATTTATTTGTTAACACTGTAAGAATCTGAAGATAGGAACCTGCTGGTATTGGTTTGGTAGCTCAAGAACAGAAAGGCAAGGTTTTGTGATTTGTCAGGGCCTTTTCCCCTATTGCCACAAAATGTCTGGCATCAGTTCCAGCCATCAAATATACTTTCCAGAGGGTAATGAAAGGGGAGATATAAAAAGGATAACACATTTATCAAGAAAAGCAGAGACTTTCCCAGCAGTCCTAAACAGTCTTCTACTTAGTTCTCCTTGAACACAGCTTTGTCACATCATCAACTCTGTCTGCAAGAGAAGCTGGGATAACAAATTTTATATCGTATTTATTTATTATTATGTACTTTTCCAGCTTCTATACTAGAGAAAGACAAGGGGAAAAGAGTTTGAATGGGTGAAGGAATCAACCTATAATTTCTGCCATACCCCCAACATTCAGTTTCAAAAATATTGGCATTGACTTTCCCAGAAAATGTTCATTATTCAATATCATTAAAAAGAATGTGTTTAATGTTGCTCTTGATCTCAGGTTCATGAGTTTGAGCCCCACGTTGGGCATAGAACTTTAAAATAAATAAATGAAATAAGTAAAATTTAAAGAACGTGCTTCATTATAGAACTTCGTAAAGTTTCATATATTCACTATCGTGATTTTAGCAATCACATCTAATCCAATTCAATATTATGAATGAGGAAACTGAGAACCAGAAGTTTTAAGTAAACTAGCCCAAGATCACAATAGGTCTTAATTAGTCCAGATTTAGAGCCCTCTCTGATCTAATACATACCTTTTATATCAGTGTCCTCCCCCCAGGGTAGCTAACCTCTGCCTACTCTGCCTTTTCTGTTTAAGTACTAAAAAGAGAGAGACTGAGAGAGGAAAAATAAGAAAAAAAGAAAAGGAAAGTACACCTACCATCCTCTAACTTACTCTCTTCCTCTGAGCCAAACTTCATACATGGTAGCATAAATTGTAAAAAGTTTTCCAATACATTTGATATTACTTGGATTAGGATTTAAAGTCAGTTTTACATTATAACTGTCCTTTCCTGGCTTCTCATCCTAAATCGTTTACTGTTAACTTTGCAGTTGCTATTTCAGAGCGTTAAGAACATTAGAATGTCCCTTCCTTTGCTAAAGACAATTGTGATTTCCTGTAAAGGAGTACCTTTTCTTTTCTGTAGTTCCTTATGGCTGCCTAAGAAGACAGGATACATCCATAAAATAGCCTAAAGAAAATTCAAATTTAGAAGAAGATTAATTTGTGTAATGATTATTAACAAAAAAACTATTTGTTTTACAATACTTTTGATCATGGAAAGCTATAATCATATTCTATTAAATAAAATTGGAACATGTAGGGGAATTTTTCTTAAAATTTATGAAGTGTTTAAAAAGCTTAATCTCTGGATTTTATTACATAATGAGCTCTTCTAGGGACTTGTAAATTCATAATTTTTATTTTCATGCAATTCAGGAACACATAGAAAGCATTAAGTAGATTAATTCCCATTATTGCCACTCTCTTTTTTAATGATTTGTGGTAATATGGATCTACATTTGAAATATATAAGCATTATTTCTTCTAAGAAAAGAATAGGAATTAACAGTTTTTAATTTACCTGTCATTGGCAGAAAGTTCTTTAAAAACACTAATATTTTATAATTAGATGTTCATAAATTACCATGTTACTCAGAAAAGTATCAAGATAAACAGCAATGGTAGAACACCGCAGAGGATAACATAGACTTGTGTTAAGGGTGGTAGTGCTCAGAGGTCAAGTCTTTTCCTGGGCAAATGATCTATGAGACCATAGAACATATATTTTACTCCATAAAAGGAAACATAAACAAAGACCTCACATATAAAAGACAGCAAACAAGTAACAGTTTGACACTGAATTCTGATGGCATGAGAAATGTATAAGCTTTTTTTACATTATGCACAAACAATCCTCTAAATCGCAAAGGTTTATTTCATGCTCATGAAACTGATCCTTGTCCATTCAGCTACAAGTCTCCCCCATGAAGTGTCTATTTAAGGCCTCAACATATAGAGCACAGTTGTCTTGAAAGTACATTATCTTGGCTTAGAGCAAAGCTATGGTGGTCTTGTGCGATGCTCTAAAAACTTCCCCTTGAAAGTTGTATTCGTCAGTTTCCCTCATGTTTCATTAGCAAAAGCAAGTTACTTACCCAAGTCTAACTTCAGTGATGTGGGAAGTATAATCCTCTCACAGTGAGGAGCCACAATAGTATTGGTAATAATATAATAATAATATTTGGAGTAACTGGGTGGCTCAGTCGGTTAAGCATGCAACTTCGGCTCAGGTCATACAACTTCTGCTCACCCTCTGTTTCTCTCTCTCTCTTTCAAAAATAAACATTAAAAATAAAAATTAAAATAATAATATTAATTTATTTATTTAGGATCATCTAAACACTAGGCACTAGACTAGGTGCTAGTACATAGATTATCCCTTTTCATTTTTATAACAACCCTACAATTTGGGTACTAGTAATTGTTACTTTAAGAAGAGGAAATTGAGACAGAGTAAAATTAATTAATGCTAAAAATCCCACAACTAGCAAGTAAACATGGGATCCTAAACTCAGACACAGGCAGTCTAAGTCCAGGATTCAGCTCCTAAACCAGCATGCTGCAGTAGTGCACAAAGTCCGATTCCACAGTTTATGGAATATGGAATACAGAAGACAAAAGATGCAATATTGAGAAATATGAGATAAACAAAGGAAGTTCATAAGATTTTAATGCTCAGTCAGCAAGTCTTGGTAATACATATACAGTAAACTTGATTACTTGCAAAAGCTTTGCAATATCCATAACAGCATGGAAAATGATATTCCTAGAGATTGAGACCAAGAAGAGAAAGAAGGTTAATGTGAGACAGACTATGTTTATCAAAAAAGACCAAAGATCAAGACCAAGGGAACCTAAGAAACTAACCGAGATGAGGATCCCTGGCCTTCCAGATTAATGAAACTACCTTGAGTAGTGTTTAAGCAGTCCCTTCCTTTGTCCTACGTGTATCACTCCAGAATGAGTTAAGAGGAATAGGCATGAGGGTATAGTATTAAAGCCCAAATTTACACAATCACATGAAAGGTATGCAGAATGAATATGCTTATTTTTCAAACACGTAACTTTCATTTTTTTCACCCCATCAATTCTTTCACTATGTCCTGCACCCATCAAAATAAGAAAAATCTGATATTTATTATATTCTAGTGCAAATAAATTTCCATTAATTTGCTTTCCAGGGGGAAGATAAGCTCACTGCTGTTACTATAGAATTGTTTCTGGACACTAAATGTGGACAAATGAGTATGTAATGCTGTTAGTTACCTACCTTTCCAGTTTATTGGTACCATTCTTCCTCTACTAACTAACCTAATTCAACTCAGTCCTCTCTCTTTTGCTCCAGCAGGCCCACTTTCTTCTCCTTTTTCTTTCTCTAGCTCTTGAACATAAAGTTGTCCACAACCTGGGGCACCTGGATGGCTCAGTAAGTTAAGCATCTGATTCTTGATTTTGGCTCAGGTCATGACCTTGCAGTTCATGAGATCAAGTCCTGTATCAGGCTCTGTGATTGGGATTCTCTCTTTCCCTCTCTCTCTCTGCTCCCCCCTCAATAAATAAACATTTTAAAATTTTAAAAAAATTGTCACCATGTATTTGCATATACATGTAGAACTTAATTATCACAAGAACTTATCATATAAAATGTGTATTTCTTTCTTTCCTATTATTCCTGGCGTCTAATTCTGGCTCTCTGATACACTAAAAAGGGGAAACTTTTTTTTAAATTAAGAATTAAATTAGGTTTATCTATACCATGGAATACTACATGGCAATGAGAAACAATGAAATCTGGCCCTGTGTAGCAACATGGATGGACCTTGAGGGTGTTATGCTGAGCGAAATAAGTCAGGCAGAGAAGGACAAATATCATATGTTTGCACGTATAGGAGGATTAGGAGGAACTTGACGGAGGAACAAGGGGGAGAAGAAGGGCGGAAATGGTGGGGGAAAGGGAGAGAGGCAAACCATGAGAGACTGTTGAATGCTGACAAAAACTGAGGACTGATGGATGTCGGGGGGAGGAGGGATGGGCATGGAGGAGGACACTTGTGGGGATGAGCACTGAGTGTTATGTGGAAACTAATTTGACAATAAACTATTTGTAAAAAAAATAAATAAAAATAAAATTAAATTAAAAAAAGAATTAAATTAGGTTTTGAATATAAACCACATTTTATGGTAAACCACTTACCTTGAATAGACAGCCAATTGAATGGATAAATAAACAAACACAATATTGACTGAGCACATTATTAAATGTGTCAACTCATTTGGGGTTCCAGTCTTAACTATTCACTTACACTCTGCTCTTTATCATCTGTGCCTTTGTGTAATCAGTAGTCAGTAGCTAAGTTTTCCAGAGTCACATTTTCACTTTAATTTCAATGTAATTTCAGATTCAAAGTAATCTGATCACATTTTCATTTATAGAGAATATTTCATCCATTCTCTCCATCTCCTCCTGTCTTCTCTGTCTGGCTCTCTTCCCAGAAGACAGGCCTCTGTAGACTACACCAATGGGGCTTCCTTGCCTTTAGGCTCCTGGTTGAGATTTGCCAGTGGAAGGTGTGGAGAAAGCAGTTACACTGAGTATTTAGCCCCATCACTCCAGCTCTGCCTGCTGGGCCATAGTTTGGCAATGACTGCGTTCTTCCTCAGCCTGCATCTCCTACAAACACAGCTCTCACAGGGGTCTTCTCAGAAGCTCTCACCCATCAACACCTTAAGCTGAGGGACATTCAGAACTTGCTACTATTGCTGCATTGTAGATACTTACTTCTCTGTTACTTGATGACTCCTCTAAACTGTCCACACCTGTATATGGAGTGACTCAAACCCTCATTACCCCTTTGATTGTGCCATCTGTTTCGGTTTAGATTATAATATAGGCTAAAAACCACCTATCCTAACAATGAAGTTTTAAGTCAGTCAGCCACAAAATGGTCTGATTGCAGCTACCATATAGTTCCATTACCATCACAAGACTAGAACTGAATAATTCTTTTAAGGCACACCAAGGCCTAGAATTACAATGATTTCTGAGAATCTGGGATTTTCCTATCCAATATGATTCAAGGTTTGTATGACATGTGTATATTCCTGTAGGCTTTAACTTCACCATGCAGGGAAGGGTTACTATTTGTGTGTGTGTGTGTGTGTGTGTGTGTGTGTGCATATGTATATGTATATGTGTTTCAACTTAAGATGCACATGTTTGTCTTCAATGGATATATCTAACACAATAATTACAGTATTGACATGACATGTAGCAAGTTGCACTGAAGTGCATCATATAAAGTATGCGAAGTATGAGCCAAAAAGAAATCTGTATTTGAAGTAGTTGTCTCAGAAAAAGCATTCTGGTGTGTTTTTAGGGGCCACAATTAAAGAAAGCAAGATTTCTGTTAGTCTTCTAAAGAAGGTGTTCAGCACTTGCAGCAGGCAAATTTAGAATAGATAGTCTAACACTATAATGAGGTGTTAAGAAACTGGAAGAAGAAGAAGCTTCAGATTTGAGGCTAACCACTGTACATAAAGAAAAGGGAAAACTCCCATTTGGTTATTTCATTAGTGTGATGGTTCATGTTAAAAACACCAAACACTACAAACAGGGAAGTTTGTTGGGGGGAAAAGTCAAATCAAAAGAAATCATCTTTAAAATTTTCAAAATCATCAGCAAAATACAGCTTACTCAATGAATGTGCATTAGTCCCCTAATGCAGTAAAGAAAAGTTTAAACTATTTCTGTGGATTTAGAATTGCATATTTCCTTATTATTCCTCCAGGCTTGATATTTGTTTGTATTTTTATGTGTTTTTTTAAATGTTTATTTATTTATTGAGAGAGAGAGAGAGAGAGAGAGAATCCCAAACAGGCACCAAGCTGTCAGCACAGAGCCCAACACTGAGATCACGACCAGAGCCGAAACCAAGAGTTGGATGCTTAACCAACTGAGCCTCCAAGGTATCCCTATTTGTATTTTCTAAAGATAATGTCAACATGATACCTCTTCTGGATACCTTTATCTTTATACCTTAAAGAAATGGACTTTCTCTAACGAATCCAGAGTAATATAAATCCTCTTCACCATCAACAACCTCTTTTTTCTCTTCAATAAGAGAATTTGATCTTTTTTCTTGAACAAAAATTTTCTAGTGTCAGTTGAAAGCCCTGGAAAAATAGAACTCAGCAACTATATTTTACATGGTATTACTCATCTCGTAGCAATTGCATGCTTCAGTGCTTTAAGAAAGATTTTTAGATTTGTAATATACAGTAGTCCACACCGTATCTGTGGTTCAGCTTTCCATGGTTTCTGTTACCCACAGTCAGCCTCGGGTTCAGAAGCAGATGACCCTCCTTCTGACGTATCACCACTGTCGTGATGCCTACATCATCAGTCACTTCATTTCATCCCATCATGTAGGCATTTTGTCTCACATCCTCACAAGGAGAAGGGTGAGTGCAGTAAGATATGACAGAGAGACCACATTCACATAGCTTTTATTACAGTGTATTGTTAGAAGTGTTCTATTTTATTATTAGTTAGTATTGTTAATCTCTTACCATGTATAACTTACAAATTAAACTTTATCATATGTATGTATGTATGGGGAAAAATAGTATCTATAGAATTCAGTACTGTCCATGGTTTCAGGCATCCACTGAGGACCTTGGAATATATCCTCTGCAGATAAAGGGGACTACAATATTTCTTAAATATGTATAATTTCTCCACACTGCCTTGTGCATTACTCAAACTTGTCCATCTAACACTCAAGAACAAAGTGCTATTTTTCCTAACTCTTTGGCTTACTAGTAAGAAGGGCATACATTGTCATCTTTAACTATGAAATGCATCTATGATTTTTAAAATATGTTATTTTATAGCCTGACAAAGACTGAGGTAAAAAATAGGACACAAAAGACATAAATTAATGTTAACAAAAAGCTTCCTGGGGAAAATATTCCTTCCTGCTTGCTTTACTCACTTAGAAGTTTTGAAAGGATGAAGACTTCCCCAGAAAGGACTGGGGAATTTCAGAAGAACTAATAGGATACATTCACAAATCCTTATATTGAAATGCTATTTTAATATATTTCATTTGGAATTATTCAGAAATCCTCTTTCCTCCTATTTCAATACGATTTAACCTCATTGGTAGCCAAATATTTATGCTACAACAAATTCTTTTGGTGACTAATTCCTGCATTTCAAATAATGACTTTTTTACAATTTTATTTAAATTTAGGGTCTGTGAAGAAAAAGTTTCTGTTTTAGAGCACTCCATTTGGAATTTTGAATTAAATAAAGTGGGCCAAACAGGCATTTGTCTTGGGTTCTCCTAAAACCCCATTAAAATAACAATAATGATTTTTTAAAGAATAAATCCATAAAAACAGAAAGAATGAGAAGGAAGACAACAGCAGAATTGGAGAGGTTGAGAAACAAGACGGGTGAATTATAACTGATTTAGAGACTAAGAGAAACCTTAAATTAAAGATTAATCAACTCATAACTCAAGAATTGGAAATAACATGTATCCCTGATCATGGAACTGGCTAGTAGATACAGTATTGGAAATACAGAGTTACATAATACTGTCTCTGAAAAGTTTTCAGAAGGAGTTTGCCCTTAGGAGATAATTTAATTGTGAACCACTGGATGCCTGGAGAAACTGAGGAGACATTTCTGTCACATCACACTGATAACTAGACCTCACTATAGACACTTGATTTATTTATTTTTTTAATGTTTATTTTTATTTCTAGGAGACAGAGAAAGAGAGACAGTGTGAGCAGGGGAGGGTCAGAGAGAGAGGGAGTCACAGACTGAAACAGGCTCCAGGCTCTGAGCTGGCAGTCAGCACAGAGCCCGACGCGGGGCTCGAACCCACGAACCGTGAGATCATGACCTAAGCGAAAGTCGGACGCTTAACCAACTAAGCCACCCAGGCACCCCAACTAGACCTCACTATAGACACTTGAAATACCAGTGCCCACTGTCCAGCTGATGTCCAGACTTTAGGAATTAGATTAATACTCCTGGAGTGGACTGAGGAAAATGGTCCTAGAACTCTTCTTGTAGGTTGAAGGTAGGATTTCTCTAAAAATGAAGGAAGAGTATACTGTGGATGTTTGAAAAGGGAAAAAGGATGTGCTTATTGCATTGTGTGAGGGGCGGGGGAGTGGGGGAGTGTAGGGATATGCGGCACGAGACAAGGATTTCAAAATAAAGAACATAATAAACACCTAGAGTGCATCCATGAGGGACCCCCAATAACAGATTTCAGTGCTACTCTCTTTGCACTATGTCAGTCATACTTAGTTGAGACAGCTTTCAGTTGCCTGCAATGCTTTAATAATTCTGATATATAATTATAGCCTGGTGTGGGTGATTTGGAGGGAATAGAAACATAGGACAGTGAAGGAAATGTTGCCCATGGTATGGAGAGTCCCCTAGAAGGGCACCTGCTGGAACAGAACAGTATCACAGTTCTAGGGAAAGAGTCAGCCACAAAGTTTGTGGTGACCAAGAGGAGCACCTGATGAGAAAAAACAGCTGAGGGCAGGTAGTTCAGAACAAGTGTAAGAAAAACTCTATTTCAAATATTCTGGAAGGAGGTGACAGTGAGGGAGTATTATAGCTGGTTTCCCCAGAAAGCATACTCTGAGAAAGAGGATAGTGTGCAGACAGCTTCCTAAGCAGAACTCTCTGGACCAACCTTTTGTGGGGAGATGAGTCAGAAGAATTGAGCAGAGGGAGAAGCTGGGCTGTAGTGTGACCACACATTGACTGTACCCACAATGAGGTCTGAAGCTGGAATGGCCCTTTACAGTCATGTTCAGTAGGGGCGAGGGGGCTGAGCCATTTTTGTCCTCAGTTCAAAGGCATGCATTTGGGCAAGGACACTCTTCAACAAAGGATAACTCTTTCCATCAGCTGAGGAAATAAGTCCTTCGGCTCTGAATGGGGTATTGGAATAGCACAGTAAAGTATCCACCATAGGAAAGAAGACTGACAAATATTGAAATAGAAATGAGTTGCAGTAGAAGGTTGCTAAACTGCCTTGTGAGAAGAGTAGATTTGGTTACATTTGTTTGGTTACATTTGTTTTGCAAAAGATGTAGGGTAAACATGACTAAAACCAGAAGCGAATTGTTTGGGTAATAAGGAGAGTTCTGAGAGGTAGTGGAAGGGGTGAAGGAAGAGATGAAGGCATGATAACTGGTAGACTAAGAATAACTTTGCAGGGGGTGTGTGTCTACAAAGAAAGGGGAGGATTTCTATTCCATTTTATCTATGTGGTATGCCCATGTCAGCTTTCTTCTCTATTAAACCACAAAATCTGCAACAAATTTTTCATTATTCACTAATACATTGTGGAATTGGATATTTCCTGCTGTGTTTTGTTTTGAACTACAGCAAAGTGTGAGTACTGTCTCTGAGTGGCCTTGAGCCAGGAAGGTCTAGACTGATCACTAGTGGCCAGCCCCATCTGGCAACAGATACCTTTAGAGTGAACACTATGGTGAAGTTCAGAGCAAAAGTAGAAAAAGATTTGTGTTCAGATTATCATCAGATAAACTTGAGGCATGTCAAAACACCTAAAATCAACCTGTTTGCACCTTCAGTGTCTGAAAGACAACAACCTTGGAATTGGAAATTTGGTTTCATGAGCAAATTGAGGCTTATCTTTTTAAAGATCACCTATGTATGGGTGGCTTCCAAATGTATCCCCTAGCCAGATCTCTCCCCTCATTCTAGGCTTTGTGGCTGCTACCCAAAAAATTTACTTAGATGTCCTAAACCAGGTGTCTGATCTTCTTCTACAATCCAATACCACTTACAGTTTTTCTCTCCTCAGTTAATAACAACTCCAAACTTTAAACTACTGAGGCCCAAAATTTGGATTCATGTTTAATTGCTCTCTTTCTCTCATAAACTATATCCAGTTCATGAGCAAATCCCAGTAGCTTTACCTTCAAAATATATTTAGAATCTGACTATGCCTCTCCATCTCCACTATTGCTCCCAAGCCATCATTACCTCTACCTGGATCAATTTAGTAGCCTCTTAACTAGTCTTCCTGCTTCCACCATTGTTCCTCTACAGCTTATTCTCAGGGTGGAAATCAATATAAATAAAAGCCAGTCTTGGCAATGGCCTACAAGATCCCTAGATGATCTATTCTCTACGATCTTCTTACCTTATGTCCCGTAACTCTGCCTCTCATTTTCCACTGGTGTCCTTGCTGTCCCTTGAACATGCCAGGCACACCACTGCCCACATTCTTTGCCCTTGCTGTTCCCTCTGCAGCAATGCCCTTCTCCAAAATAAATACATAATACACCCTCTTTAAAGTTTTAGTATATACTGACAAACCATCTCCTTAAAATCGACACCCCCCCACATTCTTTCATTCCTTATTTCCCTTCCTTCCTTTTATCTATGGTACCTATCCCCATATGATATATTTTGAACTTATTTATTTGAGCACTATGTATCTTTCCCCACTTCCACTTAAAGCAAACTCCACAAGGTTAGAAATTATTATCCTCTTCAGTGTTATATTGCTAACTGGAACAGTACTTGGTACATAGCAAGCAGGTGATAAAATTGTTTGAATGAATTTCACAAGTTAATTTTAGACTATGGGTATTTGAGAATGCTAATGTCTTCATCTTGATCTTTATCTTCAGGATTTCATCAAGTCTCAGTACTATATACCTTCTAATTGATCCTGTGCAAATAGTAGAGTTTCATTTGGCTATGTAATCTAGTACGTTTTTACTCCAAGTTGCTTAGGTTAGGGCAGGTTACCTGTTGAACATTATCTTGCTATGAGTATATGCAGGAGGCAATATAAAAGATAGTTATGGTCAAAACCCCAAATCCCATACCATTTCCTGCACTTCTCTCCTTGTGTAAACAGAGTTTCATATAACATTTCTAACAGAATGGAATCATTTGGAGGAAGGTAGAATGGAAAACCAAGTGGGTAGCTTGAGAGAAAAACACTGGAAGTCGTAATTTGCCTTTCATAAATTCACACAAGTGAGAAATGCATCTAAAAATGGAAATTCTAAAACAACCAGAAAAAAAATTATTTACGAACCAAATTTTTGTTTCTCTTTCTCTTCTTTTGTAAAAAAAAAAAAAAAAAAAAAAAAAAATGGTTTCCATTTGCTGTGACTTCATTACCCAAAAGAGACCATTGACATTGGTAAATGCACTCCTGGAGCACATCTGTCCTTCCATTCCCATCAATCGGCAACACAAAGTAAGTGCCCACCCACTTTTGATATCAGATACTGTGATGTGTTTAAGGGGCACCTGGGTAGCTCAATCGGTTAAGCGTCTGACTCTTGGTTTTAGCTCAGGTCATGATCTCACAGTTCATGGGATCAGGCCCAGCATCCGGCTCTGTGCTGACAGCATGGAGCCTGCTTGGGATTCTCTTTCTCTTTTTTCCCCCTCACCTACATGTGTACTCTCTCTCTCTGTCAAAATAAATAAATAAACTAAAAAAGAAAAAAAATCAGACAACACTATTCTTACTGTTCTTAATTTTTTAATTGGACTGAAGAGCATGAAAAAAGCAAAAAAAAACTCTTTAATTCACACATTACTAAAGCTAAATTTGTAACTATTCAAAAGGAGGCCAGGATAATGTTTGTACTATCTCTAAAGAGAATCTTTATTAAATAAATGAATTTTCCGCAAAGTTTCATGAAAACTATTTGAACTGGTTCAGGCCACTATTTTCAAGTACCTTTAAGCAATTAAAAGCACTCATTTACACACAGCTTGTTGTTATGTTATTCAGAAATGATTTGGATCTATTTACTAAAAGCACATCAGCAAAGCACATCTAAGCCAACATTTCTCTCAGACTTAGTTATGGTACCTTCCTTAAAAGAGGTAAAAAAACTAATTATTTGTAAATACTTTTTTAGCTGAGGATTTTTCACATTACATATAAATTAGAGTGATTTTTCTGTACTTAAATTTTAAAACATCTTTAAAACATACAACTGAACTTACATAAAAATACATACAAATGCTCAATAACTGGTTGGAGGAAAGAAGGAAGGAAGGACAGATGCATGGAAGGATAAATGGACAGAAGGAAGGAAGGAAGGAAAAAAGAAGAAATGGAAACATTAAGGTTATATTTGCGGTAACTAAAATCAACTATGTCACAACAGATTACTCAGCTGGAATACCAAAGCCCTTCATAAACTGGTTCTATCTTTTTTAATTCATCCTCCAAATAAAGATATTTTGTGTATTTACTACTGGTCTGAAAAATTTCCCAAAGATGAGGACCATAAAATTTAGATATTTTGTATCCCCAGTTAGTAGATGGACATTACATGTAGTTAAGTCCTATTATCCACAAAAGGCAATGGATTCGGGGTAAAAAGTTATAGCCCTAGCCCTTCCATTTCTCTCTTTTTTAAAATTGATTTTTGAGAGAGAGAAGGACAGAGCAGGAGCAGGAGCCGGGGAGGGGCAGAGACACAGAATCCGAAGCAGGCTCCAGGCTCTAAGCTGTCAGCACAGATGCCGACACGGGGCTTGAAGTCATGAACCAGGAGATCATGACCTGAGCTGAAGTTGGACACTTAATGAACTGAGCCAGTCAGGCACCCCTCCATTTCTCATTTTTTGTTTGGGAATGTAGCATAGGAAATCAAGAGCTCTATAGTCAGACACCCTGAGTTCAAATTCTGGCTTTATCCTTTACTAGCTCAATAAGCATATCACAACCTCTCTGTGTCTCAGTTTCCTCATCTATAAAATGAAGGCATAATAGTTGTATATACTTTATAGGTTGTTGCGAAGGTTAAATGAGTTATTGCCTATAAAGTGCTTAGTACAGTGCTGGCATAAAGTAAGTGTTCCATAAGTGCTAGCACTAGTTATTACTGCTATTGTTATTAGGGCTGAAATTCATTCATTATCTGTACATTTACTTTCTTCTTGTACTTAGTGAATATAACTCCCCTGTCACATGCCTACCTTTCAAGGTAAACCAGCAGTGTAGCAAAGGCTCATGAAGGAAGGCTAGGCTCAGTCTATTGAATGAAGAGTGAATAATCAACATTGAGATATGTAAATCAAAAAAATCAGGATAATATAGCTAAATTCTATTAAACATATTTGAGCCTGTATTCATTGCTTGGATAGGACAACCTAATGATTCATGATTCCCCCAAATAACAGTGATATTCAACAATTTAGTAATGTATAGATTTTTATATAGGTTCCTACCTATAGATGTCCACATTTGTCTTAGACTCTTAGAGTGTTGGAGTAAAGGAAATAAATTATACCTTCACCAATAGAATCACAGCTTTAGACATTTTTTTCCCTGAAATAACAATAAAGCCACAGACCCTTTAGTAGCCTTCCACTCTCAGGTTAGAACTAAGTGCTTGCCTTTATGATAAGAAAGGAAAATAGTCCAGATTACTTTATCTTCTGACAAAAAGAAAAAAGTGCTAGTAAGCCACATACAAAGAAGAAATTTAAGATATTCATTGATCAACAGCTATTTCCTTTAGAACATCGGTAGTGTATATATATCATGCTCTTTGAAGTGAATTCTTGCATTTAAAAAGCATCCCTATAATTTACAGTAAGTGTTTACACATATTATTTCATTTGGTCTTTATAACAACCAAGAAAGAGATAAATGTTATTACCATGTAAAGTAGATATTAAAATTTTTTAAAACTATGTCTTAGAGAACCTAAGGACTAAGCCAAGGTCAAATGGCTACTAAATAGGGGAATCAGATTCAGATTCTAAATCAAATTCATTCAGTATCCAGTAACTTCTTATCGAGGATACATTATGTGCTAAGTACTATATAAAGCTCTAGGGCTGTAATTACTCTTTTGCCCTTTACTGGTTTTCAGTCTTGAGGAGATAATATAGAGCAACAACATCATTTCAGTACAATGATAATGTAATTTTCATTCGTTGATTCATTCATTCAATATTTGTTGTCTATTGTATCAGTCTGTTCTAGCAGGAAACAATGGCATACTCTGTATTTACCTAAGTCTTTATCTCTGGCGATGGCTTAGTTATGGTCCCAACAGCAAACAGCAAATTAGGATAATTTAAGTAGGGTTTAAATCAGGCATGATTTATATGGGTACAATCCTGCAACTCCCCAGGAGTAGTAACCATTGGTCTGTTACTACCTTGAAGCTTATATCAAGGTAAGAACACAGTCACTGGAATCCAGGAGAATCCAGTAGAGAGGGCCATCTTGAAAGGAACTGTTGTATTCTTTGATTGCAGAACACCATCATCAGGATGATAGTCCAAGGTGGGAACCAGAGACATAAGTATGCCAAACTCACTCTCCTCTGACCCCTGATAAGACTCCCATTGGCTAAACCCAAAGGAAGCAAGAGGTTAAGGTTGTAACCCATAGATGTACACCATACAGAGCAGTCTCAAAAGGCATAAAAGAGGGTGGAGAAGAGTACGACGTGGGCATGGAGAGGCCAACAGTTCCAGAGGGCAAAGGTCTGAAATCAGACCTGAAGCAAGGTATTGGTAGGGTCACTTTCCCTTGGGATATTCTAGAGGAGAATTTGTACCTTGCCTCTTCCAGCTTCTGGTGGCACCAGCAGTTCTTGGTTTATGGCCACATCACTGCAATCTGTGTCTCCATGGTCATAGGACCTCCACTTCTGTGCAGGTAATCCCCTTCTGCCTTCATTTTATAAGGACACTTGTGATGCTGTTTAGGACCCACCCAGGAGATCCAAGATAACCTCCACATCTCAAAATCCTTAACTGAATCTCTTATGTAAAGACTTCTTTTCAAATAAGGTGATATTTGTAGATTTGAAGGATTTAAGGATTGATATATTTCAGAGATCATTTTTCTACATGCCACAGTCTTCATTTTCCAATGTGAGAAAACAATATATAATACCTAAAACTGAAAAATCAAGCACTAACAAGCTTGTTTTTTAGTGAGATATAGGTATATACCCAAAGAATTAGCTAGAAAGGGTAAAATCGCTGCCTCTGTGGAGGGTTAAATAAATTTGGAGGAAGACATCCTCAAACAGGGCTCCACTAGAATAAATATTTAAACCTTAGCGCCTTAAAGCATCCATTGTGTGTTACTAATTAACTTATCTCCTATGCATCATGAAGGGTAATATCGCTCTACTATTAATGGAAGATTTGAAAGAAAAAAAAAAAAGTCCCTCAAATCCTCTTCTGTAGGGCTTAGTTTACAATGAAACCCTGGTTAAGAGAGGCATTTGGAGCTGGAAATAAACTTAAAGTAAGCTTTAAAAAAGTAAAGTAAGGGGAGCCTAGTTGGCTCAACTGGTTAAGCATCTGACTCAGGTTATGACCTCATGGTTCATAAGCTCAAGGTTTGAGTGGTGCTCTGTGCTGACAGCTCAGAGCCTGGAGCCTGTGTCTCCCTATTTCTCTGCCCCTTCCCTGCTCATTCTCTCTCTTTCTCTCTCTCTCAAAAATAAATACACATTTTAAAATTTTTAAGTAAATAAAAGAAGGAGTGGAAACAGCATATTTCAAGAGTTTCAAAAGTCTCGTATTAAGAGCAGAAGACAAAGAGGAAACTCTGACAAATGCACAAGTTTCCTAAAGGAGATGGAAGAGTTTGATTTTAGACAGGAGAGGAACCTATTCTTTCACAGCTAATGAAGACATAAAGAAACGGGATAGATGCTGGTAAAATGTATGTGTGTAGCAAGAAGCTGAAGAAACTCATAGGTGGTAACTTTCACTTTCTCTGTGCAAAAGACATTTTGTATGATCCTACTTCACTCCCCACTCCGCTATGACTGTCATCAATAAAACAGAACTATTAGGATACAACTCTGGAAAATCACTTTGTCTTTTTAAACAAGTAATCCAACTTCAACTTGGTATCTGTGTTAACATCAGCTAATAATCATTTTCTGAAGTGTTCCATTCAATTTACATCTCTCGCCTCCTAGAAGGAAAAATGTTAGTGGTGAGGAAAGCTGTCAAGTCTCTGATTACTGCCTACAAATGTTATCACTTGCTACTGTTCAACAATGTTCTGATGAAAATATTACTACTAATGAAACAACATGCATATGTTCTTAGGATAGAAATAGTATTGCTACATTCTGTTTGCTTACAAGTAAAGTAAATTAACATTGAACTGAGGTGAAAAGTAATTCCTTGAGCAAAGTTCTCATGACATTTTAGCTTTGAATGCACACATTTATAGAAGATTGCAAGAGATTTCAATCATACTTGAACACTTTCCTAAATAAAATCTCATCTCTTAGTAGGTATTATGATGGAATGAAAGCACTTAATACAGCTCCAATCTCATAATTCTGGGTACACTGAATTGTGTTTAATGTCATAAACTTTCCCCGGGGGGCTGACAAAGGACAAAAGACAGAGCCAGAAATCACCATCAAATCAATCTAGAAGCAAATTTCATACTAGCCATCTATCTAGTTGTCTTTCTTGAATTCAAAGTAAATTTTATAAAATTGTGTCCAATATCTTCATTGATAATGGCAGCAATGCAAATTTCCTTTAAAAATTTTAACATTTATTTATTTTTGAGAGAGATACAGAGTTGGAGCAGGAGAGGGACAGAGGAGAGGGAGATCAGAATCTGAAACAGGTGCCAGGTTCTGAGCTGTCCAGAGCCTGATGTGGGGCTCGAATCCACAAATTGTGAGATCATGACTTGAGCCTGTTGGATGCTTAATCAAGTGAGCCATCCAGTGCCCTAATAGTAATGCAAATTTAAATGTGAAAGACTTTTAGCCTACAGAGTATTAAAAAGTAAAGGGTAGGTAGATGCAAGAATTTTATGTGAAAAAAGGAATAGCAAATGAATTTTTAAGTTCAAACTGTAGAAAATTTATATTTATCAAGCATACTAAGGTTTTTCATGTACTTTAATTGATACTTCCAAGAGTGAAACTCTATTCTAAGGAAATAATTTTATGTGCAGATGCCATTTATAGGTAAAGATGTTCATCACAGCATTATTTTTCATTTAGAATTATTCTTAGTTTTAAAAGCTAAAAAACAAAGTCTATCAATGGGAGAGGGGAGTGGGCAGTGAGGAAAGGTCATAGTACATCTATTCTTATAATTCCATGCAGGTATTTAACTGAGTAAACAATAGGTATATAGATGATGGATAGTCAGATATACAAAATGTATTAAGTGGTAAATAAAGTCTGCCAAACCAAATACAAAATGTGATCCCAGAGTTGCATATTTACAGTATATATGCATACAAGTTTGTGGTAAAACACATAGACAAAAATGTGGAAAAATATACACTAAATTTTACTGCATTTATTTGTGTGGTGGAATTACTGTTGCTATATACACTTAAAAATCATTTGAAATTTCTGTAACTAACATGAATTATTCATATAATGAGAATAGGAAAGAGAAGTATCCATTTTTGCTTTAAAAAGTATGTTTGCTAGGTGTTTTGAATGACTAAAGGAAACTCCCATATCGAATGCAAAAGCAGGATAGGAAACTGTGCATAAAGTATCAGATTTGTCACAAAAAATGCAAGAAATATGCCAAAATGAGAACTAGGATTTTAAGTGACATTTTTTGTACTCATTTACGCTTCTTCACACTTTTCAAAATTTCAACAATGAATATTTATTCATTAAAAAGTAAGAGATAGACAAACATAAAAATTCATAGAAAGTGTAGAATTTCATGCAAAAAATCCCCCCAGTAACTAATGTTCACCATTGAAACTTTTCCACTGGAACGTGCTCAGTATGGTGTTTATGAAAGACACTTCCTGCCAAATGTTCATTTATTCCTTTTAAAAAATGATCTAGAAACTCCACACACTAGATCTCCCAAATTTCTAGCTTCGGGAGCTAAGTATGGCTAACTCAGTCAAATCTGAACAAACCAGTGGCTGAGGTGAAAAAGTTTTTAACGGAAGACTAAACAATCACATAATGTGTCCTTGAGCCATTGTCAAGTGGATAAATACAAAATAGAGATAACAATGCTTTATATTCAGAGGCTGAAAAAGAGAGCACTATGGTGACTTAAGAAAATTTAAGAAATGGGTGAAGGAATGTAGGGAGGGCAAACGTGAATTAAGCTTTAAAGGATGGACAACATTTGACTAAAATCAAAGAAAGGACTTCATATAGTCATCATGTATGCATACCTGGATTGAAAATTAACACCTTACTACTTAGACATGCAAAAAAATATATTCTTCTTGTGATTCACAATGGTCGTCGTACTTATCTTGAGCCCAATTCTGCAGGAAGTTGGTGGGGAAAGTGATTATTGTAGGTGAGGGATGCAAACTTAATAAATGTTGGTTTCTCAGTCTCTTAAATTCTTATTGATGACTCAGTATTTTAAGACTATCAAGTTTTCAGATTTCCCCTAGAGGCAGTAAGTTACTCTATGTAAAGAGAATAGTTGGTGTAATCACAAGGTTGTGAAAGTTCCTGATTGTATTTCTCTCTTCATAGACCGACCATGGTAAAATGGAGGCATGCCATATCTTTAAATAATGGAATTTAGCCATGCTATCTTTACCAAGAACAGATGTTAATTTGGGAATAGCATAGTCTAAATCTCAGTCTAAAGACTGTGAATAGAAATGTTTTCTCAATTAGCGAGGAGCCTCCCCCTTCCCATATTGTGAAATGTCACATTTGGTTTCTTCCATCTGAAGGACCCTACAGAGAAATCATCTCTTATAAGGAGTTACAAGGTATTTTAAACGCTGTTCCCTTGTTTATCTAAGAAAGAGCCAAGATTCTAGAAATTTCTTTAGGCTTAGTGGTTTGGAAGTGTGGGGAATCAGGGAGACAAGGATGCCAGTACTTTTTTTAGGCACCCTCTTCTTCCCATTCAGCTTTCCAACTGTGCTGCCCTTCTGCCTTGCTGACTAAAGGGACTAACTGATCACCACTCACTTGATGGCTTTTAATTCTGTGTCTTTTCACTAAAGAGAACTCATTCTCTGGACCCTGCCACAAATCCTGAGGAAGAAAGGAGTTGAAGAGACGAGATCTCGGCTGAAGGATATGTTATGCCTTGTGATTCATTCAAAACGTCCTTTTCCTTTTGACCTTCATCCACTCTGTCTGGGTCAAGTCTGTGAAACTCAGCTCACCTGCCACTGAGGATGCATTTGTTCTCCATCAAGCATACTACCAGCGAAGACTGAGCATAGTTTTTATTACCAGCCTGGGGAGACCAGCCTTCAACTGTAACAACTCCAGTCATTTTCCCTCAGTCCATTTCAGGAAGGACTGTATATGTCTGATTTCTCCACGCCCCAGCCTACCCCTCTGTTTGGGTCACTGACCACTAATCAAATGTGTCCTGAGCTTCCAACACCTACCAGGCCCTGAGCTTCAGCTTAAATTGGAATTTAAAAAAATGGAAAAGTCATGTCTCTATATTAAAACACAGCAGAGGCTAAGGAGGACTTAAAGGCAGACATGGAAAAATTTCATCTTAAGACTGGACTGTAGAGGGTCTGGGAAGGGGGTGGGTGCTGGCAGTGTTGGGAAGGTAAACTAGGGCTAGATTATAGAGAACCTTTAATTCTGAGTGAAAAAGACAAAATGCGACAAATCTTATTTTTTAAGCAGTGATATTTCTGTGATTTATGTCAACAGTTTATTTTTGAATCTTAAAAAAAGTTATTTTGGTCACTTTAAATATACCACAAGCACATTTTTAAACTCTTAGATTTTGTTAACACCTGCAGCTTTGTCATTGTACAAAATAAGTCACATTAAATGCTAAGTAGAAAAGCTTAAATTAAGTCTTTCAAGAATAGCCTCATCTGGAAACCAATGCTGATGGTGAGGTTTAGGGACACTACTGCTCTAATACCATACTTATCATTCTTAAATTTGACTCTGATAGAACTTCAAGGAGATGTGAGAAAAGGAGGCAAATTTCTTGCGGGTCATTCATCAAAATCTTTAGTGAGTATCTATTAACACATGATCTATGCTAGGTGCTATTTAGGAGGAAGCTGAAATCATGGTTCACCCTTTTCATATCTATTACCCTAAAAGACATTTAATTCTAAGAACTCTAATGCCTCAAATAGAAGTTCATATTGATTTTTAGCCTATCATCATAAATCTGATACACGATCTTCACTTTTTCAAGAATCCTCCAATAATGTTAATATATTTTAGTTATTAAGTACCTACTCTATTATTTAACTACTGAGCACCAATTATGTGCTTGACCTTTACATATATTACCTACTTTAAACTTCACAACAACTTCATGAGGTAGACTTTACTATCCTCATTTCAAAACAAATAGCCTGACTCTCAGCAAAATTAAAAAATAGGGCTAGAAAGAACCCAACCTAGTTTTACCTGATTGCAAACCTGTGCTCTTTCTCCATCACACATTGTCTGGACAGCAAGTTAAGAAAATACAACATTTAGAGGATTACAATGAGGATATACACCCAGCATGGAGAGCCATAAATGCTGGAATGTCTGGTTCTGCCTAATAGAGTGTGTTAGCCAAAAAAATCTCCCCACAGAGAGGTGGAGATCTAAGTCTGGATTTAAAATACAAGTGCTTTACTAGATAAAAGAGTCAGCATGTCATGTTCAAATACAAGTCTGAATGAAAAACCATGTTGGTTTCAGAGACCTTCTGGGATCTGATAATGTTAGAGCACAGAGTGTATGTGTAAGAGTGATACAAAGTGAATTAGGTAGGTAATAAATCATAAAAACCATCCTAGAGTTTTGCTTGATGGGAAGTTCTTGTTTCCAGAAAATAAAGGTTTCATTTAATGGAATTGTGTGGTTATAACTGAGGTTCCTTTGCTCAAGTTGCCAAATGGAAAATGTGGTACACAAGCAAAAATGATTTGTTCATTTATTGAGTATTGTATCAGAAACTGTGTAAGGCACTGAGGATACAGAGCCAAGGAAGAGGACACGCTATTGTAATTGATATTGAGGTTGATTGTTCATTCTCCATCTCAGCACTCCCTCTTGCTGTAATAGGACTGACTTCGGAGACAAGGCTGTAATCATTTTTTAAGTCAAATATAATAATTCCATCCCCCTTTCAATGACAGATTTAAGCCAATCTGAGTATTTAAATGTCCTTTAGATAATTCTAGTCCACACATGGACTCATCATCCAGTTTTTAGGAGACTGATGGATGGACTGATTGATACACCACTTTATTCCAAAAAAAGATTTGAGGCAGCCTGCAGATGTGCCTGCAAAGTAGCAGGATAGAGAATAAACTGATAAAGAGGCGCCTGGGTGGTAGACTCTGGATTTCAGCTCAGGTCATGATCCCAGGTTTGTGGGATCAAGGCCTGCATCACGCTCTTTGTAGAGCATGAATCCTTCTTAAGATGCCCGCTCTCCCCTGCTCACTCTCCCTCTCTCTCAAATAAATGAAAATGAAAAAAATAAATAAAAGAATAAACTGATAAAGAATTGAGAATAAGGGGACTAAAAGAATAGTGAACAGTTACTAGAAAAAGCAAATTTGACCCTAATGTTTCTAGAAGAAAAAGCAGAAAACAAAATATGAATAGTTATAAAAATCACCAACCAATTGAATGATAACAAAGCAACAATGGCTTATACTTATTAAGTACTTATGTTCCAACCATTGTTCTAAACACTTATGATATATTAATTTATTTAATTCATATTAATTCATTTAATCTATAGCACAGCCTATAAAGTGGGTCAAATATTCATCCCCACCTTTGAAAGGAGAAAGATTGAGGCCCATGAACTTTAATTAAATTATTTAATTATCGAATAAGTGACAGAGCTAAGAAAAAATAAAAATAAATGAGTAGCTCAAGGGAAACACAATATTCTTAATATACTGCCAGAGAGAAATATTTCTCAAGGGTCCTTCTAAGGGAGATTTTTGCATTATAATAGTTAACTTGATTGTGTAGTAATGCAGAAAATTCCCTGGCAGATAAATAAGATTTTTTTTAAATGTCCATGAAGGATAAGATTTAGAAGTAAAATCAGGATGCTGTGAAAGATCTTTGTATTTCCTCTTAGTAGTTACAATCCTTTTCTCTGCCCAGATGAGTAAGGTTTCAAGTTTCAAGAATACAGGCTTAAGCTGATTGTGAAATGAATCCTTCATTGGGGACTGGAAAATCTACTCACCTAGCAACTACCTTTCAAAGATACATAATGTATATATATTTCTAAATTGCTATTTGAAGTTTCCAGTAGAATTACTATTTTGAGAAACATTCGTTCTTAATATAAATACAATGCATCATCTTACACGAATTTCCTTCATCATCAACATTTTGGATTCTTTTCCATTCAGACAATGACTATGGCATTAGAAATTTACTGTGGGTAAATCTCTGGTGCTGATTTTTAGGCATATGGCCTAAACAAACATGGTCCCTTTGGTAGTAACCCCTCTCCATGCCCAGGTCACTCAGTCTTCCCCAGACTTTCTCCTTCTCCTGGTCATTAAAAGCCATTATCAGGGACAGATCTCAACAACTTGCTTCTACTAAAGTTAAACATAGGTGAGGCTTAATATAAACTTACATTTTAACCATGGAAAGAACCTGACGGATCCAGTCATTGAATGTGGAGATTTATGATCTAGCCGACCTAGCCTTTTAAAGAAATATTACAAGTTAAGAAAGGCGAATAGGGAAGAGAGAAGCAAAGTGATTAAGTTCAAAATCTACACCTTACATGTCACTCTTAAGCAAAATTATAAGGAGAAATATTTCCTGCAAATGAAAAGGTGAATATTTTTACTACAAGATCACAGGGGCACCTGGGTGACTCAGTCAGTTAAACATTGGACTCCGGCTCAGGTCATGAACTCATGGCTTGTGAGTTTGAACCCCTCAACAGCCTCTGTGCTGACAGTTCAGAGCCTGGAACCTGCTTCAGATTCTGTGTCTCCCTCTCTCTCTGCTCCTCCCATGCTTGCACTCTGTCTCTGTATTTCAAAAATAAATAAACATTAAAGAAATTTTTAAAAATCGTAGCATTGTCCATGTTGTAATATACTTATTTTTTCTTGAAAATTTCAAACTTATGGGGTGCCTGGGTGGCTCAGTGGATTAAGCTTTTGATTCTTGATTTCCACTCAGGTCATGATCTTGAGGTTCATGAGATCAAGCCCCCCACTGGGCTCTACTGTGACAGCACACAGCCTGCTTGAGATTCTTTCTCTTCCTCTCTGCCCCTCCCCCACTCATGCGCTCTCCCACGTGCACTCTCTCTCTCTGTGAAAATAAATAAACCTTAAAGAAAAAAATTACAAACTTACAAAAATGATAAAAAGTCAAATTTCCTTTTCAAGACAAGTGCAACACAATTATCCACAGATTAATAAAATTCTATTAACCTTTTGCTATTGGTTTGTGAAATATAAAGACATTGAGAAAAAATGTGGAAGAAATTATTTTGGAGCAGTTTGATAGAATAAGTTTATATCTCTTGAGGGGCGCCTGGGTGGCTTAGTCGGTTAAGCGTCTGACTTTCGCTTAGGTCATGATCTTGCGGTACGTGGGTTCGAGCCCTGCGTCAGGCTCTGTGCTGACAGCCAGCTCAGAGCCTGGAGCCTGTTTCAGTCTGTGACTCCCTGTCTCTCTGACCCTCCCCTGCTCACGCTGTCTCTCTCTCTCTCTCTATCCTAGAAATAAATAAAACATTTAAAAAAATTTTTTAAAAAAGTTTATATCTCTTTAAACAAATAATTTTTAAAATTATATTTTTAAGGCTTTTAAAAATATTTTTTCTAGTAATTTGTTTTTATTGTCTTTTACAAAAGAATTGGTTTATAATGAATNCTCTCTATATATATATATATATACTTTATATACTATAAATAGGAAACTGTCATATTTTGTTCTAAAACAAATAAATGGTACCAGGTATCAGAAGTTTAAAAATATTTTTGGGGGAAAATCCTCTATCTACTAATGCAACTTTTATATGTATGTGTGTGCCTTGGAACTAGGAAAAGAGTTTCATTGTCTGATAATGAAATATATATCCACGAATCAATATTTGAGAAACACTATAATCAAGTGAAGAATAAATGATAACAAGATAAAATAATTTTCCAGAAGTTGTTGGAACTCGAACCAAGGAAAGGATGTCTACTGGGGCTGTTGCATTTTTGGCAAATGGCTGATAATGGAAGAAAGATTAATAAAATCATAAAAAGTTGGAAATCACAGATTCCTACTTCTTCGTTTTGACAGATGAGCTTGGAATAAGGAAGAAACTGTTGGAACTAAAACGATGAACTGGTGGGTGAGAACTGCAGATCTCATTATATATACAGTTTCCGTATATAAATATATCTTTGTTGCTATTTTGTAATATCCAGAATCAGATAATATTAGAATGAGAGAAACCATCACTATCAAATAATAGAGCTTGTAAATTTTACACGTACGACAACCAAAGACTCATGAAGTTAAGTGAGCATGCCTGAAATTGCTCAGTACTTAAAAAGCAAGACCAGGAGGATTATTTCATTCCCACGGCAGTAATATTACGAAGCATCATGTTATGGGACTTTCAGGTGAGTCATCATATTAATTCCTCAGGAAGAGTCTTCTACTCAGTCCTCAAAGGAGTATATTTCATAGGAATGAAGTTGTGCTTTTCTGAGGCAAATCAATGAAAAAAAATGTTTTATTTAACAAATTAAATGATTAACCATAATGATAGGACCAGAAGAATTTTGCCAAGTAAAGACAATGGATTTGGGAGAATAATGCAATTAATAAAAAATTAGAGAATTTCAGTGTTAGAATAAACCTCAACTAATTTATATACACTCTTAAACTACCATCTAGCCTACTCATAAGAATAGTAATGAGTCCAAATGCCACATTTCTATGTTTTTGAACTCATACACTGTGCCGATTGATTAAAACAGAAGTTATTTCCTGAGTAATTCTGTAATCCAGTTACTAAACTGGCCTCATAATAATCCTGTGAAGAAGATGTTATTATTCGTGAGATGCTGGTGAGGATGTGGAGAAATGGGCACCCTCCTACATTGTTGGTGGGAATGTAAACGGGTACAGCCCCTCTGGAAAACAGTGTGGAGGTTCCTCAAAAAATTAACAATAGAATTCCCCTATGACCCAGCAATAGCACTGCTAGGAATTTACCCAAGGGATACAGGAGTGCTGAGGCATAGGAGCACATGGGCCCCAATGTTCATAGCAGCACTCTCAACAATAGCCAAAATATGGAAAGAGCCTAAGTGTCCATCAACGGACGAATGGATCAAGAAGATGTGGTTTATCTATACGATGGAATACTACATGGTACTGAGAAAGAATGAAATCTGGCCACGTGTAGCAACATGGATGGACCTTGAGGGTGTTATGCTGAGCGAAATAAGTCAGGCAGAGAAGGACAAATATCATATGTTTGCACATATAGGAGGATTAGGAGAAACTTAACGGAGGACTATGGGGGAGAAGAAGGGGGGAAATGGTTGGGAAAGGGAGAGAGGCAAACCATGAGAGACTCTTGAATGCTGACAAAAACTGAGGACTGATGGATGGGGGGAGTGGGCACGGAGGGGGGCACTTGTGGGGATGAGCACTGGGTGTTATATGGAAACCAACTTGACAATAAACTATTTGAAAAAAAAAAGATGTTATTATTACCCATTTTACATAAGGGATAATTAAAGGGGAGAGAAGTAAAGTAAGTTATACATGTTACATTGCTTATATGAGATTAGACTTCAATCTGCTTATCTATCCTTATAAACCTGTATCTATTATATCATACTGTGGTCTAGCTAGTCAGTCAAGGTGGCATCATAGGCAATCAAAAGAGCTGTGGAGTCAGACTGTCTGGGTTCAAATCCAGATTTCACAGCATAATAACTATGACTCTGAGAAAGTTATTTAACTTCCTTATCCCTGCGATTTCCTTTCCTGTAAAATGGAAGTGGGACTACAGCAAGGATTCTAGGTATTTAGCATATAATATATAGCATATATACTCAGTAAATGTTAAGTATTGTTACCAAGGCTCAAGGAGACAGCTCAAGCTAAAGTAGGTCTCCTGGTTGTCCTGGACACAGCAAAATCAATATATCTACCATCCCTAATCTTCTTTTCTATAGGCTCTCCATCTGGTGGGAAGAAGGCAATCCAGCTTCTAGAGTACTTCTCAAAGGAATCAAATATTGCTCCTGCCAAGGTAAGCAGGCTCAGACATTCTCCATGCTAGAACTTAGTTCGAAGTATCAGCTTCTGATTCTCCCACTGGTTATCATTATGACTTTATAAACAAAAAAGGAGAAATATATGAAGATGGTAATGAAACAGTGAAGTTGTAAACCAAATCAATATTCAGTATAAGAAACTCTGAATATCATACTTCTAATTAAGAAATGCCTTGTTTAGGGATGCCTGGGTGGCTCAGTCAGTTAAGTGTCTCACTCTTGATTTCTGCTCAGGTCATGATCTCTGGGTCTTGAGAGCCAGCCCCACATAAGGCTCCATGCTAGGTATGGAGTCTACTCAAGATTCTCTCTTTCCCTCTCCCTTTGTTCCTCTCCTGTTTACACTGTGCTCTCCCTCTCTCTCTCTCTCTCTCTCCACAAATAGGAAAGAAAGAAAGAAAGAAAGAAAGAAAGAAAGAAAGAAAGAAAGAAAGAAAGAAAGAAAGAAAGAAAGAAAGAAAGAAAGCTCTTGTTTAGAGCAGTGATTCTCAAAAGTGACATTAGCCTGAAAGTCTCTTGGGGTTCAGGTTAGACTGAGATGACCCAAAACCATAACCAATTACAGCAGGATCTTTGGGGAAGGAGCTGAGATATCAGGTTTTTTGGTTTTTTTTAAGCTCCCCAGGGGATTCTAAGGTATAGCCAAGGCTGAGAATCACTGCTTTAATGCTACCGTGTAAAAAATAATAATAATAATTCCTGAGGTTGAGTCTGGAAATCTGAATATTCAGAAAACCACTCAGATGATACTGATGATTGGCCATATTGGAAATCACTGGTTTAGAACACACAAACCCCAATAAATAGCCAAGGGCCTATATTTACACTTATAAAGTCTGAGGGAACATTGCCAGTGTAGCTTTCAGACAGAAAATTCTTGGTAATAGTTTGGATTTCAGTTCATGAAACTGGAAATAGGTTCTCAAGATCTCACTATTTACTAACCTATAAACAACATGCAGGAATTGCAAGTTTAAGGTGAAATTTAAATGTGTATTTCCTGCTTCCATTATATTTATATTATAATGCTTAATATTGAGCCTACTTAATATGTTTCTTACCTACCAGAAATTATTTTCATATGCAAATTGTATGAAACTCAGCCTTTACAATACAGAAGAGACAGCACAAAAATCACAGCTATGTAGCAACCAAGCAAAAACAGTGCTGATTTATGAAACTTCACAGACTTAGAAATAGAAACAAAGCACTAAATATTCATGAAATCCCATACAGTGCTTGCACATAAGTTACATCTCGGTGATTTGTAACTTAGTTATAGAGAAAAGATAATAATCTGAGCACATCCAAACCTTTCAAGTGTTAAGTTTCACTAATTTTTTTGTCTTACTTTCGTCATAAATTTGGTCTTATTTGGGTCATAGTTGAGTCATAAGTAAATTATGAATATGCTATAAATGGCTGATCATAATCTAAACCTCCCAAAGTAAAGTAAACAAAGATTTCATCAGCAAAACAAGAGAGTAACTATGGAAAGAAGAATTTAATGAAAATCTTCTCTGATTGCAATGTTTTTTTAAGTAGTAAAAGCTCTTTAAAGACACAAAAACACAAGTTAAAGAAGCAAGTAAAATTCTGTCACTTGACAAAGCAACATCATAAAGCTACCATGCAAACAGAGTTAAAATAAGAAAACAATCTGTGCCATGTACTCTTTGAATTAATCATAAATTCAAGAAATAATCTGAGAGCTAATACAATAATCAAGAAAATATTAAATTTCATTGACTTATCTTGCCAATTTCAATTCTAGTTTTATAACATAATTATCTCAATTTTATTTAACTATACTAACACAAATACTAAGATGCAGACTTCAAACACAAATACTAAGTGCTTACAATCCACATTTAAAATAGAAAAATTAGAAGTCTATCACTGGTGAAATCTAGCAATTCAACCCAAGACATATTTATTTATTTTAGACGCATTGGCATATATATTTAGAGGCATATAAAAATATGTATAATTCAATTAATACTAAAAATCTCTTCTTTCTTTTTATTTTGCAACCTCTGATTTTTTTTTCCATTCAGTGTGTAATAAACGATAATTAACTCCAAGCAGCTCTGGAACATAGTGCTGTTTTTAAACAACTGTTAAAGAACTTCTTTTAATTTTTCTAAATTAGAAAAAATTTACAATCTAGATATGGTCTTTTTGTGTGTGTGAAGGGAGGTGTTTATTTTCAAATGGCCTTAATTTACCTGTGACATAAATATATGGCCAGAGATAATGTATCACCTCCATTGAAATGCTTTTACTGTTCTTAAAAAAGCAAGTGTGATACTGGGATGTATANAGAAAGAAAGAAAGAAAGAAAGAAAGAAAGAAAGAAAGAAAGAAAGAAAGCTCTTGTTTAGAGCAGTGATTCTCAAAAGTGACATTAGCCTGAAAGTCTCTTGGGGTTCAGGTTAGACTGAGATGACCCAAAACCATAACCAATTACAGCAGGATCTTTGGGGAAGGAGCTGAGATATCAGGTTTTTTGGTTTTTTTTAAGCTCCCCAGGGGATTCTAAGGTATAGCCAAGGCTGAGAATCACTGCTTTAATGCTACCGTGTAAAAAATAATAATAATAATTCCTGAGGTTGAGTCTGGAAATCTGAATATTCAGAAAACCACTCAGATGATACTGATGATTGGCCATATTGGAAATCACTGGTTTAGAACACACAAACCCCAATAAATAGCCAAGGGCCTATATTTACACTTATAAAGTCTGAGGGAACATTGCCAGTGTAGCTTTCAGACAGAAAATTCTTGGTAATAGTTTGGATTTCAGTTCATGAAACTGGAAATAGGTTCTCAAGATCTCACTATTTACTAACCTATAAACAACATGCAGGAATTGCAAGTTTAAGGTGAAATTTAAATGTGTATTTCCTGCTTCCATTATATTTATATTATAATGCTTAATATTGAGCCTACTTAATATGTTTCTTACCTACCAGAAATTATTTTCATATGCAAATTGTATGAAACTCAGCCTTTACAATACAGAAGAGACAGCACAAAAATCACAGCTATGTAGCAACCAAGCAAAAACAGTGCTGATTTATGAAACTTCACAGACTTAGAAATAGAAACAAAGCACTAAATATTCATGAAATCCCATACAGTGCTTGCACATAAGTTACATCTCGGTGATTTGTAACTTAGTTATAGAGAAAAGATAATAATCTGAGCACATCCAAACCTTTCAAGTGTTAAGTTTCACTAATTTTTTTGTCTTACTTTCGTCATAAATTTGGTCTTATTTGGGTCATAGTTGAGTCATAAGTAAATTATGAATATGCTATAAATGGCTGATCATAATCTAAACCTCCCAAAGTAAAGTAAACAAAGATTTCATCAGCAAAACAAGAGAGTAACTATGGAAAGAAGAATTTAATGAAAATCTTCTCTGATTGCAATGTTTTTTTAAGTAGTAAAAGCTCTTTAAAGACACAAAAACACAAGTTAAAGAAGCAAGTAAAATTCTGTCACTTGACAAAGCAACATCATAAAGCTACCATGCAAACAGAGTTAAAATAAGAAAACAATCTGTGCCATGTACTCTTTGAATTAATCATAAATTCAAGAAATAATCTGAGAGCTAATACAATAATCAAGAAAATATTAAATTTCATTGACTTATCTTGCCAATTTCAATTCTAGTTTTATAACATAATTATCTCAATTTTATTTAACTATACTAACACAAATACTAAGATGCAGACTTCAAACACAAATACTAAGTGCTTACAATCCACATTTAAAATAGAAAAATTAGAAGTCTATCACTGGTGAAATCTAGCAATTCAACCCAAGACATATTTATTTATTTTAGACGCATTGGCATATATATTTAGAGGCATATAAAAATATGTATAATTCAATTAATACTAAAAATCTCTTCTTTCTTTTTATTTTGCAACCTCTGATTTTTTTTTCCATTCAGTGTGTAATAAACGATAATTAACTCCAAGCAGCTCTGGAACATAGTGCTGTTTTTAAACAACTGTTAAAGAACTTCTTTTAATTTTTCTAAATTAGAAAAAATTTACAATCTAGATATGGTCTTTTTGTGTGTGTGAAGGGAGGTGTTTATTTTCAAATGGCCTTAATTTACCTGTGACATAAATATATGGCCAGAGATAATGTATCACCTCCATTGAAATGCTTTTACTGTTCTTAAAAAAGCAAGTGTGATACTGGGATGTATAAATAGTAGGTAAGCATTAGGAATGTGAGGAGACATAGCCAGTGTAATAGTTATACTAGTCAGACCTGCATGAGCACCAATTATTTAGGTTTAGAAATTTAAGAGAGATGTAGACAAAAGTAAAAATGATCAAAGTCTATAAAAATAGAAACTCTAATGTAGGCCTTAAAAAAATGACATTTAAGAAAGGAATTTTTTAATAATAGTTCTCAAGTATATGAAGAGGATGAAATCAGCTGCTCTCCATCTTTATTGAGGAATGAATAAGCAAGAATGAGATTAAACTTTAGGAGAGGAGACTTAAGTGAGATAGAATAGAATTTCCTAAATGAGTTATATTTTTAGAAAGAACAAATCATCAAAATGGTCTGTGGAATTTCCTTCCCTGGAAGTATTTATAAATAAGACATATTTTTCCTTGTTCAAAAAGTTTCAGTGATGTCTTTCTGAGGGAAATAATCTACTATCATAGAGTCTCAAGATGGAAAGATCATATTTCCCAGTCACATTCATTGCTATAAAATATACAGAAAATGGAGACTTAATATTATAGTTATAAGCATTAAGCATTGAAACAGTCCAAAGATTTATTATATGTAGTCAAATATGCTTAATTCCTATTAGATAAACTAAGGAAAATGAGAAACCATTCTCTTATAGTTAACCAATAATTTTCCACGTGGCTGTATGTTTAAACTTTTTTTTCAGGAAACTTTATCTATCATTGTATATGGAGGCAGCCTACTGCATAAAGATTCACTAAGATTCAGGGCCTTCCTGGCTCTCACCTGATGTAGGAGTTCATGGGCAAAGGCTCACTCTAGCTCAAGAAGTCAGATGGAACTAAATGTGACTTTGAAGAGGCATACCTTCAGCAAGTTACAGCTTACTGTAACCCCATGGGAGAGATAGGGACAACCTAAAATTTGCCAATTCTACTACACTGTTCTTGTCCCTTTAGGAAGAAGATAAATAGGGGCGCCTGGGTGGCTCAGTTAGGTAGACGTCCTACTTCGGCTCAGGTAATGATTTCGTGGTCTGTGATTTTAAGCCTGGGTCTGGCTCTGTGCTGACAGCTCAGAGCCTGGAGCCTGCTTCAGATTCTGTCTCCCTCTCTCTCTGCCCCTACCCTGCTTGTGCTCTCTCTCTGTCTCTCAAAAATAAACATTAAAAATTTTTAAAAAAGAAGATAAATAGTGAAGAAGAATCTGGAACAAGTTTCCATGTAGACCAGTTCTGCTATCACTTTTCAATATTTTTAACACCTATATATATCTTGCATGCATAAATAGTTAACGTTTATAATATACTGTGTTATATATAAAATATATATATAAAGCACTGTTACTAATGGTTTATATTTGCTCTTCTTATTTAATCCTCACAGTTTTAGTAAGTTGGTACTATGGTTGTCACCCATTTTATAGATGAGGAAATTTTGGCAAAGATATGTTAATAATTAGTCCAAAGTCACTCAGTTATGAAGCTACCGAGGCACAACTCTAAACTCAGGCAGTCTGACACCAAAGCCTCTGTGCAAATTTGTAACATCAAGCCTCTTCTTTGCAGTTGAATTCAATATACATAAAATTAGAAATCAACATTTTCGATTCTATTCCTCATACTTAGAAACACAATTAATCACTTGTTTCTAGGCTTCAAACACAGAGCAGGACTCTCCAAAGTTAAAAAAGTAAAATATTGTTTTAAACAATATATAATTTTCAGAATTGAAATAATGTTTTATTGTCAAAAATTCATTTACCCACAAGCAAGATCTCTTTTCTTATGTCTATGAAAGGAAGAAAACAGATTGACACTAATAAGCTGTTTCTTGTTTTTCATTGTAGTTTATTTGAAATGAGAAGCTCATGAATTGAATTGATAAGAAGTCAATTAACATATAAGAATATGAAGCAGAATGTATTTACACAAAAAGTGACTGTTGGCGAAGTAAACTGCTAAAGTCAACAATTGCAAGTAACATTTAAAAAGACAAATTACTAGGAGTTAGTATATAGAATATACATTCATTACATGCCTTTACTCTCCTTTATCACTGACTTTGAGTCTATCATAAATGCAATTATATTCTTGATTTTAAAGGTCCTAGCAGACATGGGGAAACCACGTTGGGGCTCTCAATATACAATGGCACAAACTTACACTAGCTACTTCTAAAAATTTGCCCTGTCTCAACGTATCCAACATACGATGGAAGTTAAGGCCCAAGGCCTGCCGAAGGTAAGGAGTCTCATAGGAGACCTTCTACTCCTTAAATTAGGACCCAAAAGCTTTCTGTCTTCAGAATAATGGTGAACCAGAAGTAACCCTGTCACCACAGTCTGTAGTAGAGAGGGATGACTTTTTGTGAGCAGAGCAGAGAGCAGTAAATAGTGTTAGAAAGATGAGTGAAGGGGTTAGGAGGAGGGGGATCGTTAAGAAGTTGTTATATCCCCTGGATAGTCCAGGGAAATGTAAGCGCTGTGTGCAGTTTAAGGTGGTCTCAGACTTATAGCAATTCTATGCAGGAGTCAGAAACAAATTATTTTTGGAAGAAGAAAGTTACATTCTAGACTTCAAAGAATTTTCTCATACGAAATTTCCTATATTACAAGGGTACATATAAATAAATAAACACAATAGAAAAGAGCGAGCATGAGCAAGAAAAATAGATAGCAGATACAGATTCCAAAGACTTCAGACAATAGAGTCACTAGATACCTCTTATAACACAGCTTTTATACTAGGATTTATTTTTTAATGTTTATTTATTTTTGAGAGACAGAGCATGAGTGAAGGAGGTGGAGAGGGACACATAGAGTCTGCAGCAGACTCCTGGTTCTAAACTGTAAGCACAGAGCCCAATGCAGGGCTCGAACTCATGAACCATGAGAACCTCAACTGACTGAGCCACCCAGGTGCTCCTTATACTAGGGTTTAAAAATTAGTTTCATATAGGAACAAATGTGAAGACAGATTCAGAGAACAAAACTCTAAGAACTGCCCCAATAGAATTGAAAACAAAACTAAACTAATGTTTTCAAATGAAAAATATTAAAATTAAAATCTCAAGAGATATACACACCTATTAGAGTAGAAATGTTGGTGAGGATGTGGAGCAACAGGAGCTTTTATGCATTCGTGTTGGGAATGCAAAATGGTACAGCCACTTTGGAAGATAATTTGGCAGTTTCTTATAAAACTCACCCTACTCTTACCATATGGGTGTGATTTTTAGGTCACTAAATGGAATTTCACTTAGCACTAAAAAGAAATGAGCTATCAGGCCATGAAAAGATATGAAGAAAACTTAAGTACATATTAATAAGTGAAAAAAAGGCCAATTTGCAAAGGTTACATACTGTATGATTCCAACCATAAGATCTTGGAAAAGGCAAAACTATGGAGACACAAAAAATGATCAGTGGTTGCCTGTGGTAAGGAGAGAGAAGAGTGACAATAGGCAGAACACAGAAGATTTGGGCATAGTGAAAATACTTTTTATGATGTAATCATGATGGATGCATGTCAGTATACATTTGTCCAAAGCATGGAATGTACAACATCAAGAGTGAACCCTAAGGTAAACTCTGGAGTTTGGGTGATTATTATGCATTAATGTAGGTTCAACCTCCATTAAAAAACAGAAACAAAAAAAGGGCAATTCTGGTGAGTGGTGACTGGGCTTGATAATAAGGGAGGCTATGCCCACACATACTCACAATCTCTGTACTTTCCACTCAATTTTTTAACCTTAAAACTACTCTCAAAAATATTTTTAAAAATAACTTCAATCTACTATTTTCATAGCGTCATAGATCCAGATAAAAAAGAAGTAAGTAAACTGGAAAACAGGTCAGAAGAAGGGATTTAGTATGCAACACAGGAAAAGATGGAATGAGGGATATATTTTAGGTTTCATCAGAGCTATAGTAGTAAGAGAGATAATTGAACAGAAGCAGTAATTAAAGAATAGTAAATAATTTTTCCACTACCAAGGAAAAACACTGATTCACAGATTCAAGAAACCAAATGAATCTCAAGTACAATTACTTTTTAAAATTCCATACCAAGACTTATAAAAGTGAAACTGTATCTAAAAGAAAGAAAGAGAGAAAGAGAGAAAGGGAGGAAGGGAAGGAAGGAAGGAAGGAAAGAAGGAAGGAAGGAAGGAAGGAAGGAAGGAAGGAAAGCAAGAAAGACTCCTAAAAAGCACCTAGAAGGGAAAAATTGTTGAATAACTTCAAAGCAGGCTGAGTTCTAAACAGCAGCAACAAAATCCAGAGAAAGGGAAAATGGTAAAAGAAAATAACTGACAACCTAGAATTGTATACCTAGCAAAAATATCTTTGAGAATGAGGGTGAAATGAAGACATTAAACCAAAAGAAAAAAGAGAGTTTTTCACCAGCAGTATCGTGAAAATTTGTAAGGATGTACTTTAGGCAGAAGGCATGTGATCTCAAAAGGAAATTTAAGATGTAATAATAAAAGAGGGGCAAAGAGAGTAATACATAGGTAGATATATCTAAATGAACATTGATTATATAAACAACAATAATAAAGTGATTGTGGAAGTAAAAATGAAAAAGGAAGGAGAGAAGTAACGAAAATGATAATACCTGGCCACTCTATGTTAGAAAGGGATAAATAAAGTTAAAGGACATGAAGTTAAATAGCATTTATAAGCAACACAACTAATACATAAACATACAGTAAGGCTAAAACTAAACAACCAGAAAATAAACCAAATACTATTTTAAAGATAGCTAGTATAATTATCACCAGACAAGATAGAATTTAAGGCAAAAGTCATTACTAGAAAAAAGAGTTTACTTAAAAATGGTTTCTCAATTCCGAAAAAAGTTATAAAAACTTAAAATACAGAGAAATAAAGGAAAGACTTGTACACACAAATATACACCAAAAATCACTGTTGAAATTTTAACATATTTCTCTTAGTATTTGATGAAATAGATAAAAAATAATTCAGTAAAGATAGGAAAGACATAAAGAACACTACAAACAAACCAGTTCTAATATGCATCTACGTTTATGGCACCTAACCACTCCATAGGACATATTTTTTCTAGCACACATGGAATATTTAAGAAAAGTCACCACTTAGGACTACAAAAATATTTCAGCAAATTTCAAAATAATTAAATCACACAGATCATGTTTTCTGACTATAGTACTACTAAGCTAGAAACCATAAATAAGATATCAAAATCTACTTGTTAGTCAAAAAGTTATATAACTGCTGAACAAAGAAAACATTGCCATCAAAATTAGAAAATAAGTTTACCCAAATACCCATAGAAATACTATAAAACATTACACGCAAATCTTCAACCAAAACAGTACTTAGAAGAAAAACATATAGCTTTAAAAAATAAATAGAAACTTAAGCATACATCTCAAGAAGTTTACAAAAAAGGAAAAGCAAAATAAATTCAAAGGGATTAAGGTAAATACTAAAAATAATCTTAAAGTCAACAAAGATTAAAACAGGCATCCAGATTAAAACTGCATCAACAGTTTCAAACATTAGTTTTTTGTGAAGACTAATAAAATTAACCGACTTCTGGTGAAATTGATCAAAAACAAAGAAAATAGTTAAAAAACTTAATACCAGAAATGACAAAGGGAATCATATTAAAGAGGCTGCAGTTACTAAAAATACAATAGGAGGATATTATGGAAAGTATCAGGTCAGTAAATTTGAAAATTAAGATGAAGTAAGAAATTTTGTAAAAAAAAAAAAAGTCCACAAAACTGACAAAAAATTGGAAATCTGAATATTACCAATAACCTATATCCTGAATATAACTGATAACCATTAGAAAAATTAAATAAGTAGTCAAAATTTTTTGGTCTTTTTCCACATAATGTCATAACTTATATAAATCTTCTGTAGGACAGAAAAAAATGAAATGCTTTCCAACTCATGTATAGCTATAGCTAGTATGATCCTGTGTTCTCAACTTAATAAGTAAAGACAAGAAAATTATACCAAATTTGCTCAAAAAGATACATGAAAAAATTCTAAATAAACTATCAGTTAACTAAATCAAGCAATATATAAAAAAGGAAATATATCGTGATTAAATTTGGTTTATCCCATGAATGTAAGGTCAGGTTAACATAAAGAAATCATTGTAATTTACCGTATTAAGAAGTTAAACTCAAAAATATTGTAATCTCAAAAGATGCAGGAAAAGCCCTTGACTTTGTTCAAGTCCCTTTTGATTAAAGAAAAAAAAGAAACTTTCATCAAACTAAAAACAGAAAGGACTTTCTTAATCTACTAGAGTATTTTCTGATAAAATGCAACTGGCAAACATCATCCATAATGGTAAAATATTAAGTCTTTCCTTTTGAGATTAGGAACAAGGCAAGAATGACCACTGTCAACACTTCTAGTCGATCTGAATTTAGAGGATTTTAGCCAGCACCGAAAGGCCAGAGTGGGGAAAAGTACCGGAAACAGAAAGAACCATAACTGCCATTTATTTCCAGATGATATGATGGCTTATGGAGAAACTATTACAAATCACAAATAAATTTTAATAATGGAAACAATATTTAGAATATCAAGTATATATCTATGTAACAGAAAATATAATTTTCAATAGATACCACTCAAATTGTAAAAAAATTAAATATCTGGAAATATCTAAAAACTATACAGAAAAATATAAGGAAAGACTTCTACAGAAAAATTAGGAAAACTTATTTTCATTTTAAAAGTAATTAACTGGAAAGAAATAGCATGTTCATAGATTGGAAAAGTCAGTATGATAATGTCAATTTTCCCCCTGAATTGATTCATAGTTGTAATGCAATTCCAATCAAAATCTTATAAAAATTTTAGTGGAACTTGAAAGCTGACTGTAAATCTTGAATGGAAGCATGAAGGGATAAGAAGAGCCAAGATACCCTTCAGGAAGGATAATACGGAGTCCTTAAGGTTGTACTCATTAAAACACTTAATTGATAGAGAAATTCTTTTATTTTGTTTACTTTGTTGCCATTGCTAGTTATTGTATTATAAACTGATATAGAATGATGTCCTCCCAAAGGGCAGTATCAAATCAAACTAGCAAGTATTTACCCTGTACAATGCTTAGTATCATCACTGACAGCCAAATGGTCTTCAGGGTATGATGACAAAAAAGATCTTCCTCGGTGGTGAATACTGTAAGAAATTCAAGGAGGGGAAACCAGACAATAAATTGGAGAGCTTTAGTTTTCATTCAATTCTTACTGGGCTAGTACATAGAAATTGATTTTTAGGTGTTCAAATGCCTAACGGATTTTTTGAATTCCCAAAATAACAAGAGTTCATATCCTACATGTTCTTGTCAAAATATTTCTGGAACATTATACAGGTATTTTAGTTGAAGTATGTGGGTTTATAGTTCTTAAAGAATTATGTGATATGTGAAAGAAATATTCATACATAGAAAAGAAGAATATGAAGAGAAAAAAATCTAGAAGCAAAATGAAAACGTCACAACAACTAGGGAAGTGAATCAAACAAAAATAAAACTATACCTTTTATTTTCCCAAATGGCAAAATAAATAATGATGATATAAACCAGTGGCTCTCAAAAGTGTGGTCACCAGAAAGGCAGCGTTAGCATTATCTGGTGTCTTATTAGAAACACAAAACCTGGGCCTCCACCCTAGACCTATTAATCAATATCTGTGGGCACAGGGTTCAGGAATGTATATTCTAACAGTCCGGCCTGGAGATCCTGATGCCCTTCACGTCTGAGAACCACTGAATCATTCCAAAGCACACTACACTCAGTTTTACTTTCATGAATGGACAATGTGTCGTAATGTTTATTATGAGGATTAAACAAATGGTCACAATTGAAAAGAAAAAGATAAAATATCTTTAAAAATATGACTGAATAGCATAAATGGAACTTGTGTTTTGTCAAAATATACTTAACATGAATCTCTACTAATTTAATGAAAATAATAATATTCTACACAAGAAAGGAAAGATCCATCATCAAAAACTGTTTTAAAATACTTTAAAATATTTCCTATAAATATCGGGAAGCTATTTCTTGTTTGCAATTACTAGTTATAGAACCTTTCCATATATACTGCTTCATTTGCCTTTGCAATTACATATTATTCAGCACATGCAACATCATTTTTATTCCAAGATTATTAGTTCATACTAGGATTTTCAAGCTCTCCAGAATTTTTTAAATTTGAAAATATGTTTCAAAAATACCCTTGTAAGTCTACAACGACACTCAGAATTAAAGGGGATTTCTGAATCACAGATTTTTCTCCCTTTTCTCTATTTGTTTTACTCAGCTTTGTTTACCTAATCATCTTCACATCTATTGTATAAAATGACAGATTTCCAACTAAAAGCTCAATAAACACACACAGTAGTCAACTTTAATTGTAAAAAATTACAAAACTAACTTTAAAGCATTTCTACCAACGTAAAGCTCTGTGGGAAATTTTCTCGAAGTATTGTGGATGGTTATTATGAACAAAATAAATGAGGTAAGGTAATGTTACAATAATGATCTGGAACTGTGAGTCAAATGAATAAGATTAAAGGCACAAAGAAACTCTTCCTAATAAACAAGCAGATAACTGCTGGAAAGAAAAATATGTTCCTTGTTTGAAATTAACTGCCAAACATTCTCAACCTACACAAAGCTGTCATAAAGGACATCTAAATCTGTCCTTGTTTGTAACATGTGTTATGACAAGATTTGACAGTTTATCAAAGAACTATAATTGCCACCTAAACATCTAGCATTTTGTCAACTGCAAGTATGTTTAGTGAAAGCATTTATTTTACTTAAAATACAACAACTGTTTTTCTCCGCTTTCTAAAAGAATTGACTGAATTTCTTTTCTCCTTAGCTGATCAAGCTTCATCAAGGCTCTCTCTTTGAATTATTTATGTCGGAATTTGTAAAGGGTAAAAAATAATCAGTAAAGCAAGAAACTATTATCAAGTATTGGTATTGGCTGGGTATTGACTTGAAACACCTTCAAAATATAGCAGGTCTCAAAGATCCGCAGAGATGACATTTAAATATGCTTGCCTTGGGAAGGAGAAAGATAGCCATTTTCTCTATACCACAGTTTATTTATCTAGAGTAACTTATTAAGATATGATGTCTTAAATACAGAGAATGTGTTCTTTACTAGGCACCATTACTACCTGTAACTTTTGTTAGAAACAGCCAATGATAAGATAGATGTCTTCCTCAACCTACAAAGACCAAAGTAAACAGGAACTAAATGCCCTTGCAGTAAATTCAAGTAACAGAAATGTCAGAGTAATAGAGATATTTCCATGATACTACCAATCATTCATTTCTTTCAGGAAATAATTTTTAAAATAATTTTTCAGTCTCAGGTTTGGGGGTTTGTTCCTTACTATAGTTGTTTGATAATAAAAAATAACACTTTTAACGTAAAAATTTTCCACCCAACTTTACATTTTTCCTTCACTCTCATAAACCTCAAAGAAAAACAATACAGTGAGAAAAATGCTATTTGGAAATTCAGGAATCCCACATTCTAGTCCACGCTCTGCCTCTAATTAGCTTTTAGATCCTAAACAAGTTGTTTCATTCCTCTGGACCTCAGTTTCCTGTCGGTGAATCAGGATGTTGGACTGGGTGGTCTTGAAGGCCATTTCCACCATTAACATTTTATGATTTTAGACAAATCCCTGGAACTATAAGGTGTTGCAACAGCCAGAACTTGGAGCAAAAATAGCAGCAAGACAAAAATTTCTTCTACTTCACACCTCAAGGAAAATGTAACCAACTATGTGTTTTTAATGTTTACATTAGCATTCAGTCCTATTTAGGTAATAATAAGTCTATTTAAAAATCTGTTTTGTTTTTCTTTAAAAAGTGAAAAATGTGTGACACATTGAGAACACTAAGAGAAAAATTATTTTAATTGAAGCTGCAAGTACTTTTTAGTGCAACTAAATTAAGCCACAGAATTTTCTTTAGAAATCACTGTATGTAGTCAGGCTGAGGATGAGAATGATATAGTATAGATGGGTCTGCTGATTTTATGATAGGAAGGAACATGAATGGAGGGTTGTAAGCAGAAATGAGCTGGCATGCACTGCCAACCATGAAGGGTTTGAAATGAGGAGAAAAGCCTGATAATGTTGAGAAGAGAGGTGATTGCATCAGCAGCAGGACATTTTGATTTAGCCTTTTTAACATAGCTGTTGACATGGCTTTATATTAATGGCACATTTAATATAACTCCACTTTTTTCTAGCAAGGTGATGTGTTTCATAGACATTGTCCAATGTCACCCATTTCTGTTGCCTATTCCAGTCCTGACCTAGTTCCTGAGCTTATCCTATTCATGAACCCCACTCATTGGGGGAGCTCAAAAATAGGGTGAGAAAATATATTCAACAGATTATTTATCAATTTCAAACTATGAAAAAATGGTTATTTATTTTTAGACTAGATCAAAAGAGTTCAGAAGCAAAAGCCAGACACACAATTAGCAGGACAAAAATGTAGGATCTATATCTGATGCCTCCATTATTTTTATGATACAATTTGTTCTTGAAATTCCTGGTATCTGTGGTCCCTTCCATTTCTTTCCCCATTACACCAACTCTTAATGAACTTTGGAAACTGTGTACTTAAAATTTACTAACATTTAATCATCACATACATTTTATTAGTCTTTTTTAAATTATAAAAGTAATGAAAGTTCAATACTACACTAATAAATGGCAATAAAATATGACAGTCCTCCTTCATCCCAAACTCCCACCAACCTACTCCCCTCTCTGGAGATAATCAAAATGAAAAGAACCTCCATAATGACTTGATGCTTTAACTATTACTTAATTTTAAATACGTAAATTTCATATGTTGCTTATATTTTTGACTGGGTTTTTTATATTTAGAAATATCTTGGGGATATTTCCATATGACTGCATGTAAGTCAGTTTCTTTAATCGCTGCCTATGTTTGTACAATACAATATATGATAATTCACCTATTGTTGGTCATTGTTAGTTTCCAGATTTTGCTTTTATGAGTAATTCTAGGGAGATATACTATTTGTTATTTACCATCTTATATTCTATAAATGATACCATACCTGCCACACAATACCTCATAAAATATTAACTGAATGAATTAACACAGCAACAAATAACACTATCAGTATATTTTGGGATGCCTATAAATATTTCTATTGAGTAGATTCCTAGAAAGAGATATATCGAGTCAAAGGTTATATGAAACAAAACTTCCCTTGCAAAGTTTACACACTTACACATTCTGTTACAATAGAGGACTTTATCTATCCTATAATTTTGGCCCACCTAATGTGTGAAAATTAGCATTTTCCTGATTACTAGTATTTTTTAATATGTTTAAAATCATATTTTCCCCTATAAATTGCCTATTCATACTATTTCCAAACCTTTTGGTCATCTTTTTCCTCACTCCATTGGAAGCACATTGTCTAATATATATTTTAGACATTTTCTCCAGTCTGTAGCTTTCCTTTTAAATGTATACATCCTTTACCTTATAGAAGTTTTACATTTTTATGTGTTTGAATTTGTTTCACACCCCTAGGAAACTACTTCAGGCACTACAGAAGAAAAAATCCATGAAATGAAGAAAGACTGGATTTTTTAAATTTAAAAGTGCAAAGTGGACACCAAGTGGAAATTTGTTTTCCAAAGACTCAAGATCAATGTAGAGCAGCTCGCGGCCACCACTGGAACTGGGCCGGTAACTGGCCAGTAACAACAGAAAGTCCTTCGTTAGTCTGTGGTCTGACTTTGGTTGCAACCTTGACAGCAGCGGTGATCGCAGGATGAAGAGTGATTTGAGTGATTGACGAAAATGTCCAATATCAAAATCTTGGGGGGCAGCTCCCATCAGGACTTATCCCAGAAAATTACCGACCACCTGATCCTGGAGCTAGGCAAAGTGGTGATCAAGGAACTCAGAAATCAGGAGGCCTATGTGGAAATTGGTGAGAGCGTGAGAGGAGAGGATATCTACATAGTGCAGAGTAGTTGTGGCAAAATCAATGACAGTCTAATGGAGCTTTTGATCATGATTAATGCCTGCAAAATTGCTTCAGCCAGTCAGGTTACTGCAGTCATACCATGTTTCCCTTACGCCTGGCAGGATAAGAAGGATAAAAGCCGGGCCCCGATATCTGTCAAACTGGTTGCAAATATGCTGTCTATAGCGGGTGCAGATCATATTACCACTATGGACTTACATGCTTTTCAAATTCAGGCGTTTTTTGATATCCCCGTAGACAATCTTTATGCGGAACCAGTTGTCCTGAAATGGATACGGGAGAATATCTCTGAGTGGAGGAGCTGCACCATTGTCTCACCAGACGCTGGTGGAGCTAAGAGAGTGACCTCCATTGCAGACAGGTTGGATGTGGACTTTGCCTTGATCCACAAAGAACGGAAGAAGGTCAATGAAGTGGACCATATGGTGCTAGTGGGGGATGTGAAGGATCATGTGGCCATCCTTGTGGATGACATGGCTGATACTTGTGGTACAATTTGTCATGCAGCTGACAAACTTCTCTCAGCTGGAGCCACCAGAGTTTACGTGACCTTGACTCATGGAATCTTTTCTGGCCCGGACATTACTCGTATCAATAGTGCATGCTTTGAAGCAGTGGTCATCACTAACTCCATACCTCAGGAGGATAAGATGAAGCACTGCTCCAAGATACAGGTGATTGACATCTCCACAATCCTTGTGGAAGCCATTAAGAGAACTCACAATGGAGAATCTGTTTCTTACCTATTCAGCTATGTCCCTTTATAGTAGAATAACTTTAGGTTATTCTCTTTTACAGTAAGATAAAATAAAAATATACCCTGCCCCTTGTTCATTCTTGGTATTTGATGAAAAGTTCAATAGAAGACTCAGCTGACTCTGCTCTGACTTTCTACATCCCACCTCAGGCATATTAGAGTTTACTTTATTTGAAAATTTTTAATGTTTATTTATTTTTGATAGGTTGAAAGAGAGAGAGAGCGCACATATGAGGAAGGGGCAGAGAGAGACTGAGAAGCAGAATCTAAAGCAGGCTCCAGTCTCTGAGCTGTCAGCACAGAGCCAGATTTGGGGCTTCAACTCACCGATCATGAGATCCTGACCTGAGTGAAGTCCCATCCTTAAGTGACTGAGCCACTCAGGCACCCCTATCAGAGTGTATTTTAAATTGAGGAAGGACAGACTGAGAATAATTGCTGGGATTTTCTCTTTGGGTTGTCTCATTCTGGTTTCTTTGATTATTTTGTGAACTTTGTAGCTAAAATTCAGCTACTGATTTCAGATTTTGAGGGTATCATATGGAGGTGTGTGAAAGTGATTAGGGAATTGTGAACATAATTGCTAAAGCTGCTTCAGGAAAACCAATTGCAGCCAACCAGATCTACGACCCTCACCACTATCCTTTCATACCACCCTCTGCTCTCTCTTACTCCCCTTCCTCTAGGCTGCTTCATCTCCCACTGCCCACAAGTTCTCCAATATTTATGCTAAACTCCTTGCAAGACATTTACTTTTATCTTCCTTCTGTGTATATGGTTGGCATCTCAGATGACGTCAGATTTATATTTAAGAATTGGTATTATTGTCCTCTTTTTGCAGAAACTAATAAAATGTCCACATGTGTGTGGGGGGGAGTGGGGAGAAGATACACATCTAGACATGTTGGGAAATTTCTGATCTCCAAGAAAATGCAGATAGGCCCTAAAACCTTCTCAAAAGATAAAACACAGGATAATTTTAAAGGAACAATACTCAGATTACTGTTAGATTTCTCATTTGATCTCCCAGGCAGTAACAAAATGGAAAAATTTTTGCAATTCTAAAGGACAATTATTTTTAACCTAGATTTCTTTACCCCACTGAACTGTCATTTAATTTTGAGGGGAAACTTAGGGCATTTTAATATATTAGAAGACTCAGGAACTTTACCACCTGAATGAATGTTTTCTGAAAGTATCACTTAAGGAAACTGAAAATAAAAAATATATACAACTAAGAGGGACACATGGGTTGAAAGAGGTAACGGTGAAACTGATAAAATTTTTCATGAAATTAAGATAATCACAGTTAATAAGCTAAAATTCACGTAAAAATTGAGCCACAATATAGAGCAAATTATTTTAAAATCTATAAATAAAATTCCAGATGATATCTACAAAGCATGAGAGGTTAGGAAATGTTAGGATTGGTCTAAGTATATTAATAATCTTATCTAGTTTGGGAAGGAGGTTACTGACACAAATGATTGACATTATAGAAAATATAGCCTGTGTTTAAATATGTTTTTTAAAATTCAAGGGCAAGCAAGAGAAAAAGGTGATGAATTACTTGAAAACTCCTAGACAGAAAAAAAGAAGTATGGCCCAATGAACAAAGTAAACAAATTCAGCTGAAGGTAGAAAGTAAATAAGGAAGAAAAAATAGCAAATAGAAAATACCAAATATATGCTAACCTAAAGTCACTGTATTAACTAAAGTCAATACGTTAAATTAACCTTAGCAAAGATAGGTTATTAGATTGGGTAGTAAATTTATCTAATGACAAGCTATTTATAGGAGACCAGGAGACACACCTGAACAAAAAGTTAGCTGTAAAGGGATGATGAAAAATTTACCAAGGAAATGCTCACACAGAGAAAGTAGGAGTGATACTTTTAGTCAAAGTAAACATGGTATATGTTTTGCTGATTAAACCCCCAGTAAGTTACAACTATCAAGAATCTTTATGTAATTAACAACTCAACACTGAAATACAAAAAGAAAGCAAAACACAATAGGAAGACAAATGTATAGTCTACATTAATAGAGGGAAATTTTAATAAAACTCTCATAAATAAAGAATGTTATTTTAATAAATACATATGGAAACTAAACAGATAATTCACATTTTTCCAGCATGAATGAAAACATAAATATTAAAAATATTAATAGGTCACAAAAAGTCTTCATACATTTTTTAAAAGAAATTTATATAGACCTTACATAGTAAAGAGGATTTACCGCGATCATCTTGACAATCTTGAAAAAATAGGGGCGCCTGGGTGGCTTAGTCGGTTGAGCGTCCGACTTTCGCTTGGGTCATGATCTCGCGGTTCGTGGGTTCGAGTCCCGCGTCGGGCTCCGTGCTGACTGCCAGCTCAGAGCCTGGAGCCTATTTCACAGTCTGTGTCTCCCTCTCTCTCTGACCCTCCCCTGCTCACTCTCTCTCTCTCTCTCTCCTAGAAATAAATAAAAATATTTAAAAAAAAAAGAAAGAAAAAATAAAACTATCAATAAAATAGGAATAGAATGAAGCTTGCTTGACCTGAGAAAGCAAATCCACTAGAGATTTACAAAGATATAATTAATGATTCCTACTACAATCAGTCAAATCTCTTTTTTTATTATTTAAAAAAATTTTTTTTGTTTTTTATTTATTTTGAGACAGAGAGAGACAGAGCACCAGTCGGGGAGAGGTAGAGACAGAGAGGGAGACACAGAATCTGAAACAGGCTCCAGGCTCTGAGCTGTCAGCACAGAACCCGATGCGGGGCTCAAACCCACAAACCGTGAGATCATGACCTGAGCTGAAGTTGGATGCTTAACCTACTGAGCCACCCAGGCGCCCCCAAGTGCCCCCAATCAGTCAAATTTCTAAGCCAGTTGAATAAGACAAGAAAAAGAAGAGCAATGTTGGGGAAAAAAAGAGGCAGACTTTCATTATTTACAGATGTCATAACTATCAACAACAAAACACCAACAATCAAAAGAAAAACTATTTCTGTGAGAGGTCAGCAAAATGACTACAGGTAAGATAAAGTATTTGTCTTTCCTAGATACTAACAAAACATAATTTTAAAATATATTTGAAAAAATATTGGCACAACCTAGAGCAGTAAAATCTGCAACATAACCAGTAAGAAACTCCAAAACTGTAGTACTGGTATGAAAAAACTTTGCTAAAGGATATAGAAAATATGAATCTGGGGAGGAAGAACACTAGGAGAGTTTCCTCAAATCACTTAGTATAATACCAGTCAAAATCCTAATAGTATTTAAAAAGACTGACAGCTTTTCTTGAAGTTCATCTAGAAAAATAAGTAATAAATATATTCAAGATATTTTTCAAAATGTTTTCGTACTATAATATATTAAAACATAAAATTATGGTAATTAAAACTGTTGTATTGATTCAGGAATGAGCACATAAATTAATATTATAGAATTTAAATTCCGGAAACAGACCCATGAATACTTACAGGAATTTAGTATGCCCATACCCCATTTAATGGAGGGATTGTATTACTGGAAAGAGAAGCATAACTGAATCAATTCTATAGGAGAATCACTATCACAAGTCCCTATGGAGATGCTTTTCTGATACCCAGCCTTGGCAGCCACTCCTAAAATCTACTCAGATTCTCTGAATGGGGATGAGACTCCTTCCATAATCTTTTCCTTAAGTATCTTCACATAATTGTTGGTCAATCCAAATCATAGTGATGTTATAATGGGCTTTTTAATGTCAGTTGTCACTTATTGATACCTATCTTTTGATGATCTAAACACTCTGCTTACTTGATTCTATCCTGGAAAGCACCTCCAGCCTCTACAAAACTTCTACTTTAAGTACCATTATAACACCATTACCTTGTATATCTGAAGTATATCCAGTGTTATTTCTACACATTTAACACAGTCATTTTGGATGAACTGTTCTCAGAATACAAAATAAATGAAAGAAAGGCCATAGCATAATAAATTACGCACCCTGCAGAATATATTCACCCCATGGTTAGCAAAGTAGCAGATTCTGTAGCTGAAAGCAATAGTGGACTTATGTTTACTGGTCAAGAACCATTTTATGCAGTCTATCACACTACATACTACTGGCTGAGAGCTCACAAAAGTACTTAGAAACTGAAGGGGAGGAAATACATATAGAGAAAGGTAGAGAGTTGGCCCTCAACATGGTAAGAGTTAGGGGTGTTGATCCCACACACAGTCAGAAACCCTCTTACAACTTTTAACTCCCCCAAAAGTTAGCCATTAATAGCCTACTGATAACTGGATGCCTTACTAATAACATAAACAACAAATTAACACATATTTTACATATTATACATATTATATACTGTATTTTACAATAAAGTAGGCTAGAGGAAAGCAAATATTATTAAGAAAATTATAAGGAAGAGAAAATATATTTATAGCACTATATACATATATATATTAACTAATTCTACCAAAGTGGCATTAAATCAAGTATGCATATATATGACAAAATTGGTATATTATGTCATTAGATAAACACTGCATTGATCAATCAATGATGATGGATAACTATTAATTGGGAAACCGGTTTTTTCTGATCCTTAAATGATACATAAAAATAAATTCCAGGAGAAATGGTCATAAAAAACAGAACAGTAAAGCACTGGAAGAAAATGTGAAATAACTTTTATATTCTTATAATGGAGAAGGCAGTATATGGTAAGCCTTTCAAGCCTAAAATCCTACCTTGTAATTTTGCCCTCTCACTTTCAATAACTATATTCACAAATTATCTCTTGTGACAAAATTCTGGAGTCTGTTTGTCTAAAGTTGGAGACAGTCTCAACCATTCCACTGTTCTTTAACATATTCGATAAATCCATTTAGTTAAACAAGTTGATTATAAAACTTTCCCTTTCTCAATATCCCAATTACTCTATGAAGTTTTTTTGTTTTAGAAGCTTGTTATAAGACTTCCTTATTTTTTAAGTTTGTTTATACTTATTTTGAGAGCAAGAGAGAGAGAGTACATAAGGGGCAGAGAGAGAGGAAGAGAGAGAGAATCCCAAGCAGGCTCCACACTCTCAGTGCAAAGCCCAACAGCAGGCCTCAAACTCACAAACTGTGAGATCATGACATGAGCTAAAATCAAGAGTCAGAGGTTTAATTGACTGAGCCACCCAAAAGCCCCTATCTTTTATCTGTATGAACTTTCAGTTCTTTCATTCTATTAGGATTTGTTGGCAATTGGTTTCCATGTATTTGTATCACATGGAAATTATTTACTTTTCCATCCTTTTGACGGTTTCTCTTTAGGCTAAGCATTTATTTTATTTTTAATTTATTTCTGTTGACCTTCCTCATTCTCCTTAGCATTTCTAAAATCCATTATAAGATTGATAACTATTTTCTTATCAAGATAACCTCTCCACCTGACTTTTAATGACCCTCAAATAGAGGCTTTTCTCCCAACTCTTGGCTCTTCTCAAACATTTCCCCCACCATCTCCTGATACAGCTCATTCTCAGCCACTTTGGGCAAATATTTAAGAGTCAAGGCCTCTTTACATCACTAATATCTAAGGTAAGCGCCCTAATATCCTCCTACAGGTTCTCTCTGCACTTCTGCCAGACTTATTTCTCAAAAACATTACTTTCATTACCTTAATCTCATTATAAAATTTTCAATGATTCCTTTTTATTGTTTACAGAAAAGCCCATCCTTTATTCTGATGTCTGACCATCAAAATCTGGTCCACTATTCCCAATGGAAACTTTCTGCTCTGTTCATATTGGTCTACTTAGTGACCCAGAAAACACTTGCAAATCTCTGCCATCATTTCTTTACATACATTCTCCGAACTTCCAATAGCCTCTCTGTTACCCTTCACTTTACTAAATCTTAAGTTTTCTTCAAGGCCCACTTCTTTTACAAATGTCACAATATCTGATCTCTTTGTCCTTCTCCTGCAAACTCCTATTGTCTGAATCATTCTTTTTTTTTAACATTTTTAATGTTTTTTATTTATTTTTGAGAGAGAGAGAGACAGCGTGAGCAGGGGAGTGTCAGAGAGAGAGGAAGATACAGAATCTGAAGAAAGCCTCCAGGCTCTGAGCTAGCTGTCAGCACAGAGCCCGATGCGGGACTCAAACCCAGGAACCAGGAGATCATGACCTGAGCCGAAGTTGGAGGAAAACCGAGTGAGCCACCCAGGCACCACTGTCTGCATCATTCATTACAATGTTGCCTATTCTTATGAGATTAATTTAGGTAGTCATTAAGTAATGGGAATACTTCATATAAATTTCTGTTCTTTTTTCTTTTAGAGAGAGAGAGAGTGTGTGTGTGTGTGCATGTGCACATACTGTGAGGGGGAGGGCAGAGGGAAAGAAAGAGAGAGAGAATCATCTGCTCAGTGCAGAGCCTGATGTGGGGCCTGATTCAGGGCTTGATCCCAGGATCCTGGGATCATGACCTGAGCTGAAATCAAGAGTCAGATGTTCAACTGACTGAGCTACCTAGCTGCCCCTCATATATTCTTTGTATCTTCAAGATATCTTATTTAATGTTTACCATATACTAAGCAGTCAGTTATTATGGTTTGTTTGATATTTTTAAATTGATATAAATCTCACCTAAAGACGGGTAAACCTAATAATAGCTAAGTTGGTCTTAAATACCAACCTAAAGATTTTATATTTACTTAAAAAGTAATAAGGAGCTTTTTCAGCCTTTTCAGCATATTTTCAGTAGACAGTGTTAAAATAAAAATAGGACTTTCTGAAGACAGTACAAAAAATTGTATAAAGTGAACTGGAGTAGAAAGACTCTGCAGTTGGGAGGCCCATGTGTCTAGGTGACTTCATTTTGAGGAAATAGGCTTAAATAATATTTTTTTAAAAATTTGTAGTAAATGAAGAAGCTCTCATTTTCTTAATCCCTCATGTGCACAGAGGATGTTACCGGAATTCATTCTGAGTATGAATTTCTAAGTGTAGCGCTGACAGTATCTCTTATCACATGACATGATTAATGATGTTTCCTTCAGAGTGGTTTCACTTAGTGTTTATTAAGATGCTTCCCAAATCCTAATGCTCATTCAAAGATAGTCAGATGATTCTACTTATGAGCATCCTGCAAGAATCAAAAAAGATAAGGCAGTGATTGAACGGTTTAAATAATATATTTTACCGAGATTTAATTATTATTCAACTAGTGACTTCCTTCTCTGTTTTTATATTTGTCACTCTTTCCTCTCTTTCCACTCTTTTCCTTTCTTGTCACATTATTTCTTTACCCTCATTTTATTGTAGATGCTATGCAATGACAGGCATAACTCATTGCTTACACCTAGGGCAGGAGCCTTCCTTTTACATTAAAGGGTTTGATTGTCATGTAAGCAGTGAGTCTTCTTCACAGACTTAAAATCTTCCTTCTTGCTTACCAATTAGCTTTTTCATTAAATGGTCCTACCGTTTAAGAGAGGATTAGGGACACTAGCCCCGTAAAAATCTCCAGGAATGACATACCATGCAGGGAACAGTAAGGACAAAGGCTTTGAGGCGGGAACATGTACCTGTTAGAGCAACAGAAAGAAGACTTGCCCGGAGTGGAGTGAACAAGAGGAAAAGCGGAAGAAGTCAGTAAATTGGGCAGAGCCAGAGAAGGTGCGGAAACTATCACATGCACTGAATTTCTCTGGTCAAATGGGGCTGTTGTTTGCTCCTGGCCGGTAAGTGCTCAAATCTCTATCAGGAAGATTATGTCTTAAATTATCACTGCTGAATAACTTAATGTCTGTCCCTCAAAGAGGTTTTCTCAATACAAAGGCAGCTCAAGGGCACCTGGGTGCTTAGCTGAATAAGCGTGGAACCTGAGTGTGAAGCCTGCTTGAAACTGTTTCTCACTCTGTCTGCTCCTTTTCCCTGCTTGTGCTCTCTCACTCTCCCTCTTGCTTTACCTCTCCCACTCCCTCTCCCTGTCTCAAAAATAATAATAATAATAATAATAATAAGGCAATTCAAATAATCCTAAACTTGCCAGAACATAAAATTCCTGGGTTGCTGGTCTTAACCTCATGAATCTTCCAGATAAGAATCCTGGGAAACAGTATTTTTAAACAATCTAGATGATTCCTACAATCTGGCAAGCTAAGGAAACAAAAGTGAAAATAATTTTTAGAGAATTAAAGTGAGAAAATTTTGAGTGTGGAAGGCCATGATATACCAAACTACATACTACTTTACTAATATTTGGGGCAGCTCGAGCCAATACCGGCCCATAGCTGCCATTTTCCTCACCCATGACCCTGTCCTTCATCTCTAATGGATTCCAGGCCTCCTTCCTGTTGAGTTAGACCTGACCTCCGATTTCTTCTCCCTGCAGATATCCAGGTGGCCACTACCAATTAGTAAGACCTGACAGCAGGTGAAACTTGTATGCCGCCCTCTTTTAGGGTGATCCCTCGATCAGGAGGATTTCTCAGCTGATTTGTATTTTGAGCAGTATTGAATTATTCCATAGAAAAATGTATTTGTATTTGTGGGTTGATCTATAGGATTAACTTTGTTTAATTATCTCAGAAAATATATTGATATAGACCTCATAGCTGCAGCATCTTTAAAAAATGGATTTAGTACTTTTGTTTTTAAAAGTTTATGTATACAAAGGTATTTTTGTAATATGGGGCAGTGAAAACAAGAATGAGTTTTAGAATTAGACCTTAATTTTAATCCTGGCTGTGCTGCTTACCAGCTATACTAGTCTCCAGTTAATACATGTCTTTGAATCCCTGATTTCTCCTCTCTGTAGTGGAGATAAAATACCTCACATATGCTGTGATTCAATATGAACATGTATGAAATAGCTAGAACAGTTTTGGTCACGTGGTATATATATGACCTAAAGCCTAGATGTCCTCTTTTCCTTTGCCTGAAACAGAATTCTTCCTCTGTTAAGACATGTTCTTGTCTCGTATTCTTCTCTTTGGCAACAGAATTTGGATAGTGTAATGTGGAAATCCTAATACTCTAAAATATTATTAATTCAAAGTTTGATAACTAATATGTATTCAAACAAGCAAAATCCTCAATTAAACTTTCTTATGTGTATGGGTGTATGGCCAGATTCTTAAGGAAACCATGGAATAAGAGTCCCTTAGAATTAAATGGGATCCTCCACATCATTAGTACAACATGCTGAATTGCTACAGGTAAGTGATAAGAAAATAAGCTCAATTGGGGCCTCATTTATAAAAATGTATGTCCTGGAGTTAATAAGGAATTGTCCAAAATTATACTTTGTGCTTCTTCATTAAAGAATAATGTCTGAAAATTACAGGCAATCTTCAATTATTGAAGTAATATCAAGTTATATGCACTATACTACCTTGATAAGTCAGAAAAGTTAAGCTAACCTAAGAAAAGTAAATGGAGTAAGAGTTTATATCCAAAAAAGTTTTCTACACAGCTCAAATGATCACAAATCTGAATGTATCAGGGCGCCTAGGTGGCTAAGTTGGATAAGCATCTGACTTCAGCTCAGGTCATGATCTCATGGTTGCTGAGTTTGAGTCTCGCATTCATTGAGCTCGAGCCCCACTTCGGGTGACCACGAATGCAGCTTTGGGTCAGCCTCGCTTCTCACTCCTTCCTCGTCTGCCCTTTGTGGGATTTTTGCTCTCCCTTTCTCTATGCCCCTTACTCACTTGTACCCTCTCTCTCTCAAAAAAAAAAAAAAAAGAAGAAGAAGAAATCTGAATGAATCAGAGCAATACAATCCCTATACATGATAGTTATTCAACACTTTGCTGAAACTGTATGTAAATGCCTCTCAAGTTTTCCCAACTTCTTTGTTTCCTCTGCCACTTAGACATGTGTACTTCTTCAAAACATATGTCAATAGGCGAAAATATTTAAAAAGTTAGACTATAGACTCTTACTAACCGTATCATTGAATCAGTTCCAAGGGTCAACCCTCATTTTATATCTCCCACCTCTCCTTCCTTAACTACTCTCACAGGGATTTGTTAGTTTCTGAACCAAGATCAGAGACCAAAAGCTTTGAATCTGCAAGCTGTTACAGGGTTAGAATTAATCGTTGCAATGCACCTGCTACCCTTAGTTCTTGAGCTCTCAATGTCCTCTGTTTCTTCTTTACCATCAACATAGCTCAGCCCAAGGTCTGCTATATGAGGACCAAGCCTCAGGTGTCTAGACATTCCTTACAGAGCTTAGAACAGTAGGAGAAGGCATGAAATAGACACATAAAACAAGTTTATTTGGTTTAAAAAGTGCCATACAGAGGTGCCTGCCTGGCTCAGTCAGTAAAGTATGTGATTCTTGACCTCAAGACTGTGAGTACAAGCCCCATATTGGGTGTAGAAATTACTTAAAAATAAAATATTAAAAAAAATTAAAAAGTGCCCTGTAGGCAAATTTTTTATTTCCACTGAAATCACATTGGCCACAAAGCCGAATAGCAATTTAGTTATGTTCGATATAGTGATTCAATTATATGGTGCTTTCCTCTGTCAAAACTATCTAAGTATCAAAGAAGACATAAGGTGACTCCACCTGTGTAAAACAGAAACAGGTGTTACAATTGTGGAAGCCTGTCTAGAGCGGTAACTGGGATGGCACCTGACTCAGCTGGGTTAAAAAGCCTGGGAATAACTGTTTCCTGGTTGGTTTACTCACAGAGAATTTCTGAGATACTTCTTTCAAACAGGGCAGAGCCCTGAGGAGCTATGCTCCCAAATAAAAGAAGGAGAAAGAAAAAGAGAAGAGGGTGGGAGGAGCAGAGAGTAGGGGAAGAAGAATAAATATAAATATAAAGATTCTTCTCTATGAAGCAGCCAGGAATTTAATCAGAGAAAGCGTATAGGGGAGCCATGCCTAGCCACATTTACCTTGCATATAAACAGGGGGTGCTGGTTAATGTTTAACAACGTGCTCTCTGGAAAACAAAAGTCCTAATTTGTACTGTTTGCATATTTCCTTGGAATAAATACTCCCAATTGCCAAATTCAAGCTACCAACATGCCCTTAGTGAACATGGACTTCTTACTCAACAGGTCTTGGGAGGCCAGGGAAATAAAAGCAAAAATGAACTATGGGGACTTCATCAAGATAAAAAGCTTCTGCACAGGTAAGGAAACAATCAGCAAAACTAAAAGGCAACTGATGAAATGAGAGAAGATATTTGCAGGTGATATCAGATAAAGGGTTAGTATCCAAAATCTATAAAAAACTTAAAAACTCAACACCCAAAAAACAAATAATCCAGTGAAGAAACGGGCAAAAGACATGAATAAACATTTTTCCAAAGACACATCCAGATGGCAAACAGACGCATGAAAAGATGCTCAACATCACTCATCATCAGGGAAATACATATCAAAACCACCATGAGATACCACCTCATACCTGTCAGAATGGCTAAAATTAACAACTCTGGAAACAAGATGTTGATGAGGATATGGAGAAAGAGGAACCTTCCTGCACTGCTGGTGGGAATGTTAACTGGCACAGCCACTGTGGAGAATAGTATGGAAGTTCCTCAAAAAGGTAAAAATAAAACTACCCTATGACTGAGCAATTGCACTACGAGGTATCTATCCAAAGGATATAGCAATGTTGATTCGAAGGGGCACATGCACCTCAAAGTTTATAGCAGTGCTATCAACAATAGCCAAATAATGGAAAGAACCCAAATGTCCATCAATGGATGTATGGATAAAGAAGATGTGGTATATATATATACAATGAAATATTACTCAGTGATAAAAAAAAAAAGAATGAAATCTTGCCATTTGCAACAACATGCATGAAACTATAGTATACTATGCTAAGTGAAATTTGTCAGTCAGAGAAAGACAAATATCATATGATTTCACTCATATGTGCAATTTAAGAAACAAAGCAGATGAACATAGGGGAAGGGAGGTGAAAATAAGACAAAAACAGAGAGGGAGACAAACCGTAAGAGACTCTTAAATACAGAGAACAAACTGAGGGTTCCTGGAGGGTGTTGAGTGAGGGGATGGGCTAAATGGGTGATGGGCATTAAGGAGGGCACTTGTTGGGATGAACACCGAGTGTTATATGTAGGTGATGTATCATTAAATTTTTCTCCTGAAACCATTATTACACTATATGTTAACTAACTTGGATTTAAAGTTTTAAAAAATGAAAAAAAGGAAAACTGATGACACAGTGTTCTGGGAAGACTAAGTCCCCTTATTCTAATAGTCTTTGGAGGCAAACACCCCAATATTGCAGAATATATAGAAACATTTGCCATCAGTTTTTCTATTCTTGAAATAATTGGTTTCTATAACTAATAATATTCTTGTGTAATCTGCAATTTTTATGAGAAGAATTTAGTTTTTCACAATAGTAACCTGTCTTAGTCATTTCGGGCTGCTATAAAAAGATGCCATAGTTTGGGAAACTTAAACGACAAATATTTCTTTCTCATTCTGGAGGCTGAAAAATCCAATATCAAGGTGCTGGCAGATTTGATGTCTGGTGACAGCAGTCTTCCCAGTTTGCAACCTTGCTGTATCCTCAGTGCATAGAGAGAGTGTGTCTCCTCTTCTTTTTATGAGGACATGAATCCCATCATGAGGGTCTCATCCTCTTGACCTAATTTAAAGCTAATTTCCTTCCAAAGGCCTCACCTCTTAATATCACACCAGGGATTAGTGCTTCTAGCGACTCTGGAATCTGGGGACAGACCCAAAATTTCATTCAGTCCTACGTAACCAAAAGGAATAAGACAGGGAGTTGTGGCCAACCTTGGGGGCAGTAGGTAGCTGAGAAAGGCTAAGCTAATTCAGAGAGCTTGGTGGAGAGCTCTTACTCAGTTTAACTGAAAATATCTTTCTTCCTCTTAGGCCAACAGGGATAATAATGTTCTATGGCCATTTTAGAGAAGTGGAGGTGAGAAACTGTTTATGAATTAGTTGATAAAAAAGTAAGTAAACTGATCTAAGCTAAAAGGTAACAAAATATAAATTGATATTAGAGTGATCTATACAAAATAAGTTTGGACAAGTTTGATTTATTTAAATGAATAAAAACAAAATGTTAATTTATGAACATAATTCGGTAGGCCAATTAGTCATGCAGTACAGCATTGCCCTTCGACAGTTTATTTCCATCAGCAGAATTAATCACAGCAGAGCAGATGTAGTAGGGACAATCCAAGGTTAAAACAAATGATACAAAATAATGAACTAGAGCACAAGATGATAACCTGGAGAAAGTAATGATTTATTATTCTGCCAGAGCCTTCTGTGGATTGTGCAGCCACTTTATGCAAGCCTGTCTCCCTTTTAACCAGATATCTCTGATTGTAGTGATCTTTTACTTTGCATTAATTTTATCTGCCTTTGAAGGTAATGTAACTGTGATAAGAGCCAATTAGTTTTGCACCATCGAGAAGCACAATGAAATGTGACTTAAGAAAACAAAGATAAAATTAACTGTCTAAATGAGGCTACAAGGCAATCTCATCTTTGCTATTTTCTTATAGGGCTAGAGCACCATACGTTCAGCATCATAAACTGAAGGACAACTATAAGGATATTTAAGTTGTTTCAAAGACATGCTGTAATGAACACGATTCTTCCAGAGTAACATTAGCCAGTAATTTAATGCTAACTTTCCACAGGACTTGAGATCTATATCTACAGATTACATTACAGACAAACACAAATGACAGGATAGCACTACGGGGAACCAAGTCCCTTTTAAACTTTGTTTGGGATTTTGATTATGAAATAAAATGATCAAAAGGGGGCTTCAGCTGAACATTATCTGGCTTCATTATGCCATCATCACCGTTTCCCTGTTGTTTCCGTATACCCAGGAAAATTCCAGTGTTTACATTGCAGAGGTATTGGAAAAAGGAAAAACTTTTGGTGGAGTTAAAATTTTGCATGACTTTTGTGTGTTTAGCTTATGCTTCTGGTAAGAAATGGATGTAGATAATGGTTAAAAAAATACAAAACCATTGCATTGTTCTAGGTCTCTTATGATACAAATAAATAATTTTAGGGGCACCTGGGTGGCTCAGTCGGTTAAGCATCCGACTTCGGCTCAGGTCATGATCTCATGGTTCATGAGTCTGAGCCCCGTGTCGGGCTCTGTGCTGACAGCTAGCTCAGAGCCTGGAGCCTACTTCAGATTCTGTGTCTCCCTCTCTCTCTGACTCTCCCCTGCTCACACTTTCTCTCTCTCTCTCTCAGAAATAAATTTTTAAAAAATTAAAAAAGTAAATAATTTTAGTTTTTTTTTAAAGATTTTATTTTTAAGTAGTCTCTACACCCAACATGAGGCTCAAACCTATAACCCCAAGATGAAGATCAAGAGTTGCATGCTCCACCGACAGAGCCAGCCAGGCACCCTGACAATTTTAGACTTCATTGAGTTTTTTGAGGGTTAGACAAATTGATAATAAAAGATTGGAGTTTTACTTTTTTAATAAACAGACCAATGGAATAGACTAGAGAGCCCAGAAATAAATCCACATATAAATGATCAATTAATTTATGACAAAGGAGGCAAGAATGTACAATGGAGAATGGACAGTCTGTTCGATCGATGGTTTTGGGGAAACTGGATAGACTCATGCAAAAGGATGAAACTAGACTACTGTCTAATCCCATACACAAAAGTTAACTCAAAATGGATTCATGACTTGGATTGTAGGACATGAAACTATAAAACTTCTAGAAGAAAATGTGGGCAGTAAGCTCCTTGACATCGGTCTAGGTGATGGTTTTTTGGATTTGAATCAGAAGCAAAGGCAACAAAAGCAAAAATAAATAACTGGGACTACATAAGCTAAAAAGTTTCTTCATGAGAAAGACAAAAATGAAAGGCAACTTACTGAATGGAAGAAAATATTGGCAAATCATTTATCTGATAAAGGGTTACCATTCAGAATATATTACGAACTATACCACTCAATACCAAAAACAAAGAAGCAATCTGACTTAAAAATGGCAGTTTCGAAGGAGAGCAGAAGCTGAAGACTCCAAAGACCAGAAGGGCAACACCAAAGCAGAAACTAAGGGAGAAAACATTAGTAAAAAACATGAAAAACAAATAGATATGGTGATCACACTAGAATTCAGGTCCAGTGAGATCCAGATTAATTTTTTGGCAAGGGGCTTGCTTGCAGAGAAACCCCTCACCAGGATCCCTGTACCTGGCACCTGGCAATTTTTGAATTCTAGTTTGAAACTATATTAAGGCTGGACTTTAAAGAACAAATGGAAGAGACTTTCTTTCCTAAGCACTATGATCCATAAAAGAAGTTTCTAATCCTAGTTACTCTGCTACCACTATGTAAGTGACATGGGAAGAATTATTTTCCTCTCAGTATCTCAGCCTTCCATCTATAACCAGGGAGAGGATTTAGCTTATCTCTACCAACCTTAAACTTTTAGCATCCAATTATGATATAACTAAACCTAGGATTGTTGGAATTTCTTCTAACTATCTTAAAAACAAGGATGTTTTAATATTAACCACTTAAGTCAGGGTATTTAAGCAAATGTTTTACTGTTGGAGACCTCATATACCAATAATGTTCAACACAGGTTCAGTATCTTTGGAGATATTTGGAGGTACTCCATATGGAACATATGCAGTGGCAGCTTTAAGAAAATCAGTTTCCAGATCTTCATATTTTTTTGAATGATGTTTTTCTTAAGCTGAGAAAATGCCTATGGTCAAAGTATAATGTCTATTTTCATCTTCCCCCTTCACTTTCCCTAATGCCCTTGTCCACTTTACCAGAGAAATGCATACCCTTACACACAGGAATTTACAAGGTTACGTTTCTTCAGATTGTATAAGGACGATGTGGTTGCCAGACAAAGGGTAATTCCAAATGTGGGGGGCTTCACACACGAGACACCATTTGGGTCTCTTTTAAATTTTTTTTAATGCTTTCAGTGGGAAGGTAATGAAATATTCCATATTTGTGTCCTATGAATGTTTCAGGTCTGAGTAGAAAGAACAATGGTGAAGGTAAATTAGTGGGTTTTGGTTTTGTTCATTTTTTAAAGCATAAACTCAGAGACATAGGATATATATTCCCGTTAACATTTGCCAAAATATTATTGATGCTGCCAATTCATATTTGTCTTTTCTTTGGGTAGGTCTCCTGCTCATGATGACCCGCTAACTACTTCTCTGCTGATTTTTTCATTCCTATCACATACTTATTCTATTTGGACCCATTTAAAGAGGATGTGTTGTGGATTCTTCTGTAAATAGTGCACTTAGAAACACTCATGAAAAGACTTCATGTAAGCCATATACTTATCAGGAACTCTTAGTGACCTTCTACTAGAACTTGTCTCACTTTGGAAGTAAGGCACACTTAGCCACTGCATTCATCATATTAAAAAATGCATCTGATAAAATCTTACTTAAACGTTTAATAATTTATAAAAAGCATAATATATTTAGGTTTCTTTGACCAATCACTTAATATCAAAGATAAATCAACCCAAAATAGAGGTGCCTGAGTGGCTCAGTCAGTTAAGCATCTAACTTTGGCTCAGGTCATGACCTCATGGTTTGTGAGTTCGAGTCCCGCATTGGGCTCTGTGCTGACTGCTTGGAGCCTGGAGCCTGCTTCCAATTTTGTGTCTTCCTCTCTCTGCCCCTCTCATGCTCCGTCTCTCTCTGTCTCAAAATAAATAAACAATCAAATTTTTAAAAATAAACAAATAAATCAACCGAAAAGAAAAAATTATAAACATTTAGGGCTTTATAATAACAGACAATTAAAGAATTTTCAAATGTCATTTTATGTGTATATTTTGTTTCAGAGAATTGTAATACTGTAATCAATAAATCCTTTTTTTAAAAAATTTATTTTTGAGAGACAGAGACAGAGTGGGATTGGAGGAGGTGCAGAGAGAGAAGGAGACACAGAATTGAAGTAGGCTCCAGGCTCCAAGCTCTCAGCACAGGAGCCCCACACGGGACTCGAACCCATGAACCACAATATCGTGACCTGAGCTGAAGTTGGAAGCTGAACTGACTGAGCCACCCAGGTGCCCCTCGATAAATCCTTTCTAAACATAAATACTTCAAACATAAAAACTGAATATATTCAGACAAAAAAATCAGTGAGATGAGTGTAATAAAAACATAAGAAGGAAAAGGAACAATGTATACTTTCTAACAAAAAGAGTTGTTGATGTATCTTCCGAATGTACCATGATGGGCATCAAATCACTATGATGTTGAATTCCATTAGCTATATTTAAGAGCATTGTAACAGTTTTAATTTAAAATGTTAATATTTTAAAATTGTGGAAATGGCATGTTTAGTAACTATTATTCCCCTGAAAAAAATTTAAACATTCACTTTATTTAAAAACATTTTTTAATGTTTTATATATTTCTGAGAGAGAGAGAGAGTGTGTGTGGGCAGGGGAGGGTCAGAGAGAGAGGGAGACACAGAATCTGAAACAGGCTCCAGGCTCTGAGCTGTCAGCACAGAGCCTGAACCGGGGCTTGAATCCACAAACCATGAGATCATGACCTGAACTGAAGTTGGAGGCTCAATCGACTGAGCCATCCAGGTGCCCCTTAAACATTCACTTTAAATGAGCAATTAAGTATCTGAATTTTTCAAAACATTACTAAGAATAAAACAAAGAATTCAAGATTCATAAATGGGATGCTTTATATTCAGTATTTAATATTTTCATGCCATTACAAATGGTCTTACTAAGGACATGGAAAAGCATTAAAAATATATGCTTACTAAATGACAATCATAATATGATACATTGCAATGTAAAAAATCTAGAAGATGCTAAAATTATTATCATTATCATCATATTATGCCATTTATTTGAAAAATATCCATTAGGTTATAATATTAATATTAAATACTAAAATATTAACAGTGGCCTGAGTAGAAATATAAGTAATTTAAATTTTCATTTTAGTTTATCTTATTTTCTACTTTTTTTTCTAATTTTCATACTCTAAGCACATATTATTTACAGTGAAATAAAAAATTATTTAAAATAAAACAGTAAAGTGTATAATTTGATCTGAACATCAGCAGCTTTCTAAGCAGAAACAACAACAACAATAAAAATCTCTGCAGAATTCGATTTTTTATTATAATTCTGAAGCTTGAGCCAGGACAAATACTAAAATAAAACCTTCTTTTTTGATCTGAAATTCAGCTGTTTTTATCCAGGATTCTCAGGACAGGAAGGGCAGAATCAGGTCCCATAATAGCAACGGTACTACATTGCTAAAAATATGCTACATAAGTCTTTGTAAAAAAGGCCAATCAGCAGAAAACATATTCTACAAAGGCATCTTCTGCATGTTCCTGAATTATAACTTACCTTAACTGAAAAATATAGAAACTAAGGAACACAGAAATAGTAGACAACTTACATGCCACATTAAGTTTGAATTATTATTCTTCGAGGAGTTCTGAGGCTGTACAGTGTGTATTAAATCTCGAACAAGTTACAGGTTTTTGGAACCAAACAGTAATTGGTTTGTAAAACTGGCTTAAGCATTTCCATCTGCACACATAAAATTTTGATTAATTTTCTTTCTAGCTATGTGGTGAGGCATAGCAATGTATTTTGACATTGAGCTCTTATCCACATTTAGAAGGCTGAAAGGTCATTATACTTGCACTTTCAGTGAAGGCATGTCTTGATAGCAATAGCCTATTTAGAAATAGTACCAGGTGATACTTGGCTAGCAGTCAGATGGAGTTCTGCATTGTCAGTAACCACAACTTTCACAGGACTCAATTCTACGAACCCTTGACTGAACACTTTGATGGTGTTTGTTTCATCTTGCATATTTTGGAAATATTGACCAGACGAATATCGTGATAACTTTATGTCAATTCACATCTCTTTCCTCATCTTAACCGTTGTCTCCAAAATTGCCCCTTATTTTAAAATATAGAAAACAAATTTTCACAAAAAAAATGTAATTTAGAACATACTAGTAAGTGAAGTTGAAATTGTACTTAATCTAGCCTGATGGGTTAATGACGTAAAACTTGGGATGCCAAATAGCATATCAAGGTAAGACCAAGTCTTGAATCTGTACTTACTTCAAATGTACAGGTTATGGCATTCTGTGAGTTACATCTAAATACGTAGGGAAGAGAACACTTAAGTTTCATATAGAGATATATTATATTACTCCCCTGGAAGTGGAACTTTGAAATAGAAGCAACTTAAAATAAGCAGTGATGAACAATACCAATGTACTTTTATTTGATTGGGGGCTCATGAAGAGGAAAAACTGTACTCAAGTCTGAACTGCCCACCAAACCCTTCCTCACATACAAAATCAACTTTTCATTTTAATATATGATTTATCCTCCAAGATACTGTTGAACATTGTTTGTTAATACATAAAATTCCTCATAAAAACAGACTTTTGTGCTAGATTTTGCTATTCATTCTTTGTTTCTTTCACCCTGTAACGGTCCACAGGGCGCCTCTTCCAAATTCTTTTTAGTTTATATTTAAAGACTAACGGTGGCTACCATAATTCCATAATCACTTCTGATGAGATATTAGGAACAATAGGCTTGAACATCAGAATCTGAACACTGATTCTAAGACTGACTGGGTATTTGACACTTTACACGTTACTTGAACATTGAAAATGTTTGTTTCAGCATCATTTAGGTAGAAATAGTAACTTCCACCTCATGTTGTTGAAAGGAATAAACATGGAAAAAACCTACCAATTTTCCTTTCTTTTTTAACTATTTATTTATTTGAGAGAGAGAGAGAGAACACAAGCAGTGGAAGGGCAGAAAGAGAGGGAGGTGGAATCTAAAGCAGGGTCCAGGCCCTGAGCTGTCAACGTAGAGCCCAACACAGGGCTCGAACCCATGAACTGTGAGATCGTGACCTGAGCCACTTTTTCTAACATTTATAAATTTCCCAACAAGGGTTCTGTTACATTTTCTCCTACTGTATCATCTGTTGGGTTACATTTATTGAAAATTAATCGTGGGAAATTATCTATAGCATTAATGCTATCAATAACTATATGAAAACAGTATTCTTCTGACCATCAAATTGGATGGATCAGATTAGAGGTAAATCTACGTTAAACAGAATTCCATGCCATACTTGGTTTGATCATAGTCTGTATTAACCATCACATGCTCTGTTGTACTTACTCTATTGGTGCATTTGTTTAATGGGATGTCCTTAATAATTCTGTCAATGTCAACACTGTTTACTCTAAGCTTTTTAATTGTCTTTGGAGTTCAGTTAACACAGTGCTGTTACACTGAAATAAGAATATAATTTAAGATCTTAAGTGTTAAATAAATGTGGTTTGATTTGGCTAATAGTCCAAAAGCAAACGATGAAAAAGGAATTTGCTGCCATCGATAGATTTACTTTTAATGAAGATCAAATTGGTGAAGGTTTACTGCAAGGGGAAATGTGTTAATAAAAATCATCCTGCAAATGTAGGATTAACCACAAAGCAATTAAGGAAAAGCGAGTGCCACTCATTCTCATGTGGAGAAAGTATTAAATAGTCATTTCAATGCTGTTGTGACCTTTGTTTCCCCAGGCAATGACAACTTCGGAAACAATCAAAGCCTGGGCAAATAATCACATTAGTAATTGGGTCCATTTGCCATACAGAATTTTTCCTGGGACTCTAAACTCTTTTTTTTCCTGTTGGGGCTATTTAAAAAAAATTAATAGTGCTAGTTGGTTATTTTATGTAATGCTACTCTGGAAATTTCCAAGGATATATTAAAAGGGCAAGTTAATTAATATAAACAGAAATAACTACTGGTTTTCTTCATCAATTCCCATCTGTTGTTAAGAACTCATAATTATAACATACTTTCACTGATAAAAAAAAAATACAGACAAATAACAGTAAAGAGAAGGGAAAGATAGAGTCCCTCTTCCTACTGGAAAGGTTCTAGCTCTATTCACATCTAACTGGTACACTGAGTAGATAAAAGCTTAGTGTAGTAAAATCTTTACATATGCAGTTCAGTATCACCATGGAAACGTCTCCCCCTCAGTGAAATAATGAGATGGTAATGAAAACAGCTGCCACATAATGAACCTAGGCACAAGCAGAGGCCAAGTTACTCATGCCAAAGTGAGTGACAGAAGGGTCAAATAGATAGGGGTGGGATGGGCAAGGAGTAAGAAACAAGCCCATCAGTGTGTATTATGGGAAGGAGTGGGAAAAACTGGAACTCTAATATTGAAACTCAGAATTTGGCTATTGCAAATTTTGGTACTGAATTTGTGGCATTCCCATTTTAGAGACAATTGGGTATAGAACTTGAGTTTGATTATCTGAATTCAGCCTAATATTTCACATATTCAACACCTCAGACTCAAAATATGTGCTTGACCTTTTAGGGTTCTATATCCTGCTGAGTTCTAAGGAGCATGTGTAAAATGCGAACAACATCAGGTTGCCAGGGGGACAGATACATGTGAGGGGATAAAAGGATGTAGTGCCTTTCCTTGAAATGTTCCCAGGGGAATAGAAAGTACACCCTCCTCTTCAAAGGTGATCTGGGCCCACCAATTTTAAGATTAAGAATAGAAATAGGTTGGAACTAATGAAAAGACTTGGATGCATAGAACAAATGTGGTGGCATGAATCCCAAAGGTCTGGGCCAAGAGTGAGAAACAATGAATATAAAAATATGAAATATACACACATGCAAGTGCACACATACACAGATTTGTGTATCATTTATATATAAGTTATGTTTAATTTAAATATCATGCCTATCATATATATTTATATACATTATACATTACATATTTATAAACATTAACAATTGGCCTGAAAATCCCCTTTAAGGAGAGAGCTACTTTTGTTTGATCAGACACTGGGAGATTGGGTCTTCAGGGCTATGATAGAGCTGGTCACTAAAAGGGACCAGGGTATTATGGATCTTGACCTAGATTTCATACAGAAATAAAATGATAACTAGACCCAGAGAAACTATTTCAAAAGAGAGTGGGAGACAAATACAAATGTTTTTATTAATGTACTACATAAACTGTACTGGTTTGATGTCATAGTTTTACCTGACTTGCTGAATATACAGGATATGGGAAAGGAAACTATCACAAAAGGAAGAACAGGCATGAAGAGGGAAAATAATGAGTTTGATTTCAGATGAAGCAGGACTATCAGAGTTTTCAAAAACTTGTTGGCGACGGAAATCTTATTTATTACTTCCACACATCCATGCATCTATTCCTTAATTGAATAAAACATTATCAAATGTCTATTAGTGCCTACACCATGCTAAGAGTGGAGGGCAAGTGTGTAGAGCAGTAAACGAGACCCTGTCCTCATGGGTCTCACAGTCTCAAGGGTTGACATCAGAGGTAGAGACTATTCTTTCATGAAGCTTGGCTATAAGAGGAAAAATGGAAGAATCTAAAGGCAATGGCCAAGTTAAAGACTCTTTTCTTAAAATGAGGAAAGAGCTAGTAGGCAGAGGTTAAAGATACAGAGCGAGGATAAATAATAAAGTAGACCTAGAAGAAGAAAGGAAGATCTGGACTTGATAATTCTCACATATAGTGGGGGAAAGAGAGTGGGAGGTACAGTTGGCCAGGGAAGGGTGTTCAGTTGCTCCGGTCTGCCAGTGTCTATGCCCACTGTGAGGCAGAAAGTAAGGACAATTGCTATAAAGAACTGGAGGGCAGAAGTCGTAGGGGTTTCTAGGAGGAAGATTAGAAGAGCCCAATGAGAAATATGCAGTCACCTAGTGGTTCAAATACATTGTTCTGACATCAGAGAGGAACTGACTCCTTCATATACTGTGACTAGGCACAAATGGTTTAATGTTCCCAGTCCTCAATTTCTTCACCTGTAAGATGAGATCGGTAGTAATACCTGTCATGGGATGATTGTAGGGATTAAATGAGATAATGCTTGTAAAACACCTAGCACACGGAGTGTTCGATAAATATAAGCTATCGTTTATATTAACAGAAATAAAAGGGCTGACAAACTACTAGAGCTTTGGAGGGAGTGTATACTGACACATGATTTTTTTTTTTTTTTTAATATTTTTTTTTTATTTATTTCTAGGAGAGAGAGACAGAGTGAACAGGGGAGGGTCAGAGAGAGAGGGAGGCACAGACTCTGAAACAGGCTCGAGGCTCCGAGCTGGCAGTCAGCACAGAGCCCCACGCGGGGCTCGAACCCACGAACCGCGAGATCATGACCTAAGCGAAAGTCGGACGCTTAACCAACTAAGCCACCCAGGCGCCCCTGACACATGATATTTTTACAAGGATTTTCACATGGCATTAAAGGACCAACTGAGATTGAGTAGTCTGTATTTGGAATGGCCCCCTTCTCTACAGTTAGGCATTATTTATAGCTGTCCTTTACAGCCTTGATATAACAGGGGGGAAAGGATAAATTGTACAATTGAGTTGACAGTTTGTCGGCAGGGTTGACCAAAGAGACTTTAAGGGTGTTAGTGAGAGAAGCTTTGGTATCCACTGTGAGGTATGTTGTTTGTAGAGAAGCAAGTAGAGTCGACAGAAGCTGAATGAAAAGGGAAGATGCTACAAGAAGACGGATAACCTTGAGTCAGAGGGACGTAGAGTGAAACTGGAAGGAACCATTGAAGAGTTGAAGAAAGAAAGTGGTGCTGAGAACAGAGAGCAGCAGCTCTGGAGAGCTCCAAGAGAGCCCTGTCCGTCATCAGCATGCCTATGAAAGCAGGTTAAGGCTCACTGAGAGTTCAAAATGTGGTCAGCAAGGGGCGCCTGGGTGGCTTAGTCGGTTAAGCGTCCGACTTTCGCTGAGGTCATGATCTCGCGGTTCGTGGGTTCGAGCCCCACGTCGGGCTCTGTGCTGACTGCCGGCTCAGAGCCTGGAGCCTGTTTCAGTCTGTGACTCCCTCTCTCTCTGACCCTCCCCTGATCACACTGTCTCTCTCTCTCTCTCTCCTAGAAATAAATCTAAAAAAACCTTGGGGCGCCTGGGTGGCTTAGTCGGTTAAGCGTCCGACTTTCGCTTAGGTCATGATCTCGCGGTTCGTGGGTTCGAGCCCCGCGTCGGGCTCTGTGCTGACTGCCAGCTCAGAGCCTGGAGCCTGTTTCAGTCTGTGACTCCCTCTCTCTCTGACCCTCCCCTGCTCACGCTGTCTCTCTCTCTCTCTCCTAGAAATAAATAAAACATTTAAAAAAAAAATGTGGTCAGCAAAACCCACTTCAAAAGGTCAAGTTTCCAGCTGCTCCCAACCAGGTTAGCTTATGTATACTGCCTGTTTCCTATTCCACTGCGTTTCAAATGGCTTCCTCAGATGGCTCAAGGTCCTTCTCAATGGCCACCCAGTATTACACACTAGTCTCTCCACATTGTGCCATCCCAATACCATCAGGGTTTCTGTGTTTTCTCTTAGGATACACATTTCCCAATATTAGGAAATATTTATAGTTCTCCTTCGCAGCCTGGATATAACAGGGGGGAAAAAAAGGATAAATTGTACAACTGAGTTAAGAATTTGCAGGCAGGGTTGAACAAAGAAACTTGAAGAGTGTTAGTGAGAGAAGCTTTGTCATCCACTGTGAGGTACATTGTCTGTAGAGGAGCATTGCTCTGTCCCCAAGGTGCTGGTCAAACCCTTCATTTAGGGTCCTCCTCTGTAACTGGGCTTGTTCTTGACTAATGGCTGATCTGCCTAATTTAGCTGATCAGCTAAAAGCTGATGAGCCTCTCTCTCTTCCCTACCTCGGTCAAGCTGCCAAAAAGCCCCCAGGTGCCTCAAAAGATCACCACCAACGAATGATGCAGCCTCTCCTCCCCGTGACCAGCCTTATCTGGGGTAAACAGGAAGAATGCCAAAATTTTCATCCTTATGTGTATCAATCAGTAAACCTCTGCTGATGACCGAATGGATGATGGAAGACACTAGCCATTGGAAATTGTATCAGTTTCAAAAAGAACACAAACAACAAAAAAGAAATTGTAACAGTTTTGCAGTTTATTAGATTTAAAACGTGCAGTCATTATCCAAAGGTGCAGAAATGATATGGAAATCTCATACTTATACCAATTCAATATCTTTAACTCTTCTTTAAAATGTAATGTTTTTCAAGCAGGTGGTAAAAAAAAAGTAGTTTTCCTTCTCCTTCTCCTCCTCCTCCATCTCTTCAGTCTTCTCTTCTCTTCCCTAAGTGAACCAAGTTCCCTGACAATAGGGAATCTTGTCCCAAAACTGTGCTTTGTCAGTTGTGTCCTGTCTCTACCCCATTCCTCTCCCTTCACCCACTACCCGTCTTCAGGCATGCTAACTTGGCATTCGCTATGGTTTGGATGCCCTTACTTGGCCTTTGGGTATTATGGGCTGCCATCTGCTACTGCTATCCATGCTAACTGCCTTGGGACCTGGTTACAAGATCCCATGCATTTGGAGATTTCTCATCCTAATTTCAGGACTTTTTCACCCCTCATCCCCACTTCTTAGCTCTTGTATATTCCTCTGGAGAGCTCAAGGACACTCAGCTGTTTTCCCCTCCTATGCTTGAATGTGTGGGTCTCTGCAAGTGCACCGTCAGTCTCTCTTGTCTAGAGACCTCCTTGAGCTGTGGATATCCAAGTCCTAGAGCACCAGGGTTCTTGCAGAATTTCTTTAAGGGGACTGTGCTCTTCTTAGCTATTTTTCTTGAATTCTTCTTCAACCTGTTTGAATTTTCTAGCTAGGGCAGGATCTAAATCTTAGTCATCTTCCACTCACCTTCTTCTTGACATCTAGCTAAAATGTTATCTCTTTTCATAGTGGTGAGAAAGATGTCCTGATATTAAAGAGTAAATTCTTCCCATTTTATGATTTGTAGCATGAGCCACAGATTTTCAAGCTATAAATTGCAATTCATTAGGGATTACAAGATCTTTTTTTGTTAACATTAAATAGCATCAAACAGAATAAAAAATGCTACTCTATCATTTCATAAGTGTAAGTATTTGTTTTGTAAAACTTATTTTATTTGTGTGTTTATGTGTGTGTTGTATACTAGGTAAAGATGTAAAAATATTTATTTCTGTGAGCTACCATCAAAAAAGTTTTTGGGGCGCCTGGGTGGCTTAGTCGGTTAAGCGTCCGACTTTCGCTTAGGTCATGGTCTCGCGGTTCGTGGGTTCGAGCCCCGCATCGGGCTCTGTGCTGACTGTCAGCTCAGAGCCTGGAGCCTGTTTCGGAGTCTGTGTCTCCCTCTCTCTCTGACCCTCCCCTGCTCACGCTGTCTCTCTCTCTCTCCTAGAAATAAATAAAAATATTTTTAAAAAAAAGAAGTTTTAAAGACCCTGGCGTAAACATTTTTTCATTTCTCCAAGCTCTGAGTTTTCGGAGCCTAAAATATTTTTCTCTTTCAAATTGTTTGGGTCTTGCAAATCAAAGTGCTTTGACCCGTCTTGGTTTTTGACATAAATTTTCAGATATCAGTATTGACTTTTTATTCCAGATTCTATAAGATCTTCCTCTGAGGCAATGGACAGCACTAGATGCTTTTGGGTAAAGATGCTAGGGCAGAAAAAAGGGAGGAAGAAAGAAACCTGGGACTAAAGTGTTCATAAACTTTCCTATTAAATGGTCTCAGAATGTGTACCCACAATGAACTCCCCACGTGGGCGAAAATAAAAGGATTCACACAGTTCCATATAAATAAAGCTATGATTATTTTATGCAACAACTATATCTAACATTTACTGGACACCTAACATTCCAGGGATGGGAACATAGAGATGAATGAGAAATTTCTGCTCGCATCCTAACTGGATAGACAGATAAAAATAATTCACACTGTAGTAAGTGCTGGTAACATAATTCAATGCAAAGTACTAAAGATCCATAGAAGAAGAACATCACATTTCAGAATTTTAGGATGGTTACTTCATTTAAACTCTGAAGACAAATAGGTGTTTTCCAGGCAGAGAATGGAAGGAAGTATACTCCAAGCAGAAGGAACAGCAAAAGTGGGAAAAGTCCATGTTTAGGGTAATTGGATGGAAGGTACAAGGCAAAAGTGTAATGAGATAAGGCTGAAAACAAAGGCTGAGGACAGACTAAAAAACGGGAGGTTCTTCACACAGTCCTGGCAATAGCATACATTATTAATTTTATTGCTATGTGCCATGCTTAGGTATTCGTACTTACTTTTGTAAGGCACAATGGGGCCGGAAAGTTTTAAGCAAGTGGGTGCTATTTCAATGTGTTTTAGAAAGGCAAATGCAGTGGAGAAATGTTATGATGTGAAGAAAGTTGGTAGAATCAAAAAGAATATGGCAATCAATTGGAGTTAGGGAATGAGGGCGTCAAGGGCATTCCAAACGCTCCTAGCTTAGGGTAAATGTGCGGATGGTCATAGCAGTAGAGAGTGTGGTTTATAAGAGAAAGTGCAGACTTGAGAAGTACAGGACCTTATGTGTAGTTTGGCGTAAAACTACAGGTAGGGGAAGAAACTATAAAGGTCATCAACAATATTAAAGGAATTTATTCTAGTGTGGGTTTCCAGGGAGGACAGAAAAGAAAATGTGTGCCTATCATAAAGATACTCTTTCTCATGGTGTTTGATGAGACTTTCTGGCTGCATCAGAATGGGGCAGAAGGGGAGAATAGGTAATCTGAATATAATACTGGGGTGGAGCATATGCTGAGGCAATGAATCCACTTCAAAGCTAAGAATGTCTGTGTCACCTGGAGTGAGTAGATATAGGCAGTAGGTGGTAGTAGAGTCAAACCTCTGTAAAGGGAACATCTACTATGACTTGGTTGTCTAATGGGCAACCAAGCATAAAATGATATATAATTCAGGAAAAGATAATATCTGGGACTCCCAATGGGCAGACAACTAGTGCCAGGGAAGTCTGTCCATAGGTAACACATTCACTGGATGGATCTTATGAGAGAATTCTAGTGCCTAAGAGGAAAAACTGATAAAGCAAGTAACTACAGACCTTTGAAGAATGGAATACCATGTGAGTTAATACCCCATTGGGGCGCCTGAGTGGCTCAGTCGGTTAAGCGTCCGAATTTGGCTCGGGTCATGATCTCACAGTTTGCGGATTCAAGCCCCGCGTCGGACTGTGTGTTGACAGCTCAGAGCCTAGAATCTGTTTCAGATTCTGTATTTCCCTCTCTGTCTCTACCCCTCCTGACTGGTGGTCTGTCTCTTTCTGTCTCAAAAATAAACTATTAAAAAAAATACCCCCATAGAGTCCCTCCCAGGGACCTAGATAAGGAAACAAAAACGGGGATCCAAGTATAAGGCTCTGGGTACAGTTTGGGAAGTGGGTCTTGGCAATAAGATAGAAGCCTATTACTAGCTGTTCAGGCTGAATATGAAGAAGGGAGCTGATAGAGAACTGAATTCTGAAGTGTTAGTCAATGCCTCTCTACCTGACTAGCACATTATAATCATTTGGGGGAAACTGAAACAAGTATCTTTGCCTAGTACCCAGTCTAAACCAATTAAAATCAGAATCTCTGAGGGTGGAAACTGGTCACTGATATTGAAAACAAAAGCTATGCAAGTATCCTAAGCCAAAGTTGAGAAAAGCCAAAGTATTCTTAAACTTAGCTGCCCATTGTAATCACCTGGTAATCCTGAGGCCAAGTTCAATCCCAGTAGATTCTACTTTAACAAGTCTGGGGTTTGTTTGGCTTGGACATCAGATTTTTAAAAAGGTCCCTAGACAATTCTAATGTGCAGCCACAGTGAAGATTCGTGATCTAAAACTATACTCTCCAATATGGTAGCCACTAGCCACATGTGGCTATAAAGCACAGGAAATCTCACTAGTTTGAGTCAAGATGTGCTATAAGAACAAAATACACACTGGATTTCAAAGATTTACTATGAAAATAATAATGTAAAATATTCAACAATAATTTTTATATTGATTATGTGTCAGAATGCTAATATTTTGGGTATGTTAGGTTAAATAATATACTAATAAACTTAATTTTGATTTTTATTTTACTTTTTAAAATATAGCTACTAGAACATTTAAAATTACATATGTGACTCATGTTATATTTTCATTGGACAAATGACAGTCTAGCGCTTCTTACATGTTTCCAGCCTGAAGTCCAAATTGGTTCTAAGGAATGCGATTGAACTAAGCCTGGGATAGACTAACCGTGGGAGGAAAGAGGCCTGTGGCCAAAATGATCTTTTCTTTATATGACACTTATTTACTCATAAAATTTTAAAGTATGTCAGGGTTAAAGGGAACATTAAAAGTCATCCAGTTTCACTCCTTCATTTTATAGTAGGAACTATATGTTTCATATCACTTTGTTGTCCTAAGGGAATATTTCCAATTAGCTATTATGATCAGGTAACATTTTCCTTTAATAATGTAAATAACCTGAGACTAAAGAAACTTGGTCACTGACAGAAGATTCAAACAAACTCTTTCTTTATAATACCTAAGGGAAGGCCCTGGGGAGACAAACAGATTGTTTTTCTCATAATACCTAAAGGAAAGCTGTGAGGAAAGGAATATGAATTTGGATTTAGGGAGGGGAGCAAGGTAATTGGGAACAGTGAGTACCCTGGAGGATAGAATGGATCTCACAGGAATCCTACAAGGGGCACTTAGTACAGGAAGAAGATACCATGAATCTGAGTGGACCAGGAGGAGATAGTGTGAAAAAAAGATACTAAAGGAAATTGGGAAGACTTTTTTCCAAAATTTTGCCTGTTTCCAAGGAAACAAGAGAAAGAAAACTAGATCTCCTTTTTTTGCAATTCCCATAAGTCTGACTAATACTACAGCATTAAAGTTTAGTGACACTGAAAGTTAAATAGGCTTTTAAAAATTAAAAGTTGCCCATGTAGAACACTGACTATTAAGTGGAAAATTCCTCATAAAACTTAGTTACACACAGCACCTGGATTTTCTAAATGGTAGCACATGACATAAATCTGGACAAAATTGTACTTTGGAGAGGTTGCTTTATAGCTCGAAGTTTGTGTCTCTTTGATGGCTAACATCCTTGAGTTAGATACTTTGGACAAGAAGTAAAGTGTTCACTTCCTCTTTGTATACCAGAGTTGGACATGATGAAGTTTAGAGAATCAGGAACATTAAAATGGGCCTAGGAGACCAAACTTGATTTGGTAACTTTCTGACAATGATTTTTTTTTCAATAAATTTTGTTTCCTATGCTTTGAGAAAGGGGTCCCTGTTTCTCCTATCACTTCCTCATATGAGATCATGATCATTTAAATCCAGTTCTATCTGTGCAACTTGTAGCAAATGTAAAATTCTTCTTTAAAGTAAGGTATTCTGCTTTTGCATACGAAAATAGAACCTCAGTAGGATGGTAAAAAGAAATTCTGGCCAAGTGAAGGGGGGCCATGCAAATAAAAACTTTAAATCAGCCAGAACATTTTGAATTGATATTCTGCTCCAAGTTATTACTGGCTCACTCACACAAACAAAACAAAACAAAACTCCCTACATAATCCTTGTGAAAGAAAAATTGACTAAAAACTTTAATGATAAGAAGAAATTCAAAGATTACAAGAGCAATGTGTTTAGTCAACAGATTTGTGGGTGTTTGGATACTCACTTCTATCCTGTGGGCTTTATTCTTCCCAGCTTTGTAAACCAAGATTCACCTCCCAGAACTTTGAATACTAAGTTTCTGTCTGACTGAGTTCCCGAAATGTCTCTGCTTGTAGTGCAGTTCATTTAAAACCCAATATCCTTATTTATCTCCTTTTCTCTACTCTGCAGCCATGGACCCATCTGATTAAACTGAGTATATAGTCAATTGCCTTTTTTAAAAAAGAAACACATTATTGCTTCCAAATGATGAGTCTGTACTTAACAATTTTTTTCTTCTCAAATGTAAACTGATTTCTTTCTTGATTGAAAAACAAGTCCATGATTCTCAGAGTTTCTTAGGAACTGAAAGTGAGGCATAGAGAACAACTGCAAGAGCCCAAGAGGCTCTTATAAACTATCTTCAGAAAACCTCACAAACACCTTAGGGAAATGGGGCAGTTATGAAATTTGCTGTGTACTGAATTCCTAGCAGAGCTTTTATGGCTCCTACTTCCGAAGTTTCTTACTTTTTAATTTTTATAATGCATTTAATCTAATCTAACTTATCAGTATAACATTGGCCCATATTGGGTAAATAGGGTACAATAATCCATAACATTTCTTCCTAATTTTTAAGTAAAATGGTATCACATTTACCTGTGGTTTTTAATGGAACCCTGGTTTTTTTAACTGAGTACATGATCACTCTGAATAAAGACTACATTTCTCAGCTCCAGGTAGCTCAGTATGAATACTAATAAGCTCTATTCAATGAGATAAAATGAAGTGATGAGCACAAGTTTTAGGAAGAATATCATTCAATAAAATGAGGGTACAGATGGTGATGACATTATAATGCATACCTCTTTCTCTATCCACACATATTATAAATATATATGCATATATATACACATATATATGTATATGCAGATATACATATATATGTATAGATGTATATATGCGTGTGTATATATATCTACACATATATATACACACGCATATATATATATATATATATATCAATNAAGTTTTGCCAAATATAATTTTATATTCATTTTTATAACAATTAGACACATTTTGGAAATTGTTCATTTTCTCACTTCAGTGACTAATATCCTCACCCCCTACGCCCATGCCATATGGCTTTTTTTTTAATGTTCCTTTTACACATTGAAGAGTATGGAGACAGGACTAGGTCCAGGAGAGCTAAAGACCTAAATAAAATCTCTTTATGAGTTTGTCATATTAACCAGGATCTTTGAGATTCTAGCTGAAACCATTTATCAGTCAGAAGAGCATGTGATTTTTGATTGCGGGGTGGTTAGTTCAAGCCCCATGTTGGGTGTAGCATTTACTAAAAATAAATAATAAATAAATAAACGTACAAAAATAAGAATAGTAAGAATAACCAATATACACATTCAGAACATCAAGTGCCAGTCACTGTGTATAAACATGATATTATTTCATGCTCACTACATGATAGAGAAATAGGTATTGCTATTATCCCCATTTTAAAGAAAACCTAATTTTAAGATAAAGTTTAATTCATTATTCATTTTTCTCTTGCTGGGACTAACAATGAAAGAACTGTTAAGTGTAGCAAGTTATTTGAGTGGTAAGTGCCTGGAGTTATTCTGCACATCCCATTGTTGGGGCCCTTACAATATAAAAAAAGCACAAAACACCTCATACAGATGTGTTTTGTGAGTAAGTGGGTTGGAGGGAAGCATTGTTTTTAATCAGTCAGATTGAGTATTTTGGTCCTTGACAACCTAATTAAACTCTAGCTTTGGCTATTTCCGTCAATGAGATGCAAAGAAACAAAGATATGAGTCATTTTGCCCTTTTATACGATATTTTTCCTTCAATTAAATCAATATCATTAAACAATCCCCGAAAACCTGGAGTTTTGGATATCCTTGATATTTCTGAAAATTAGTATGTTCAGGAATAGATGATTAATATGGAATTCTATTCTGCATGATAAAAATACACCCTTGACATGGAACTGTTGCCATGATTTGAGGATTATATTCCTCAAAGAAAAAAATTGGTTAAAACATTCATCTTTATTCTTTTTTGCTTCATCCCATCAACTTAATGAAACCACGGATGACAAGCTATAAGGAAAACCTACATCTCAAGCCATGATTTTATTCCTAAAATCAAATCTATTTTTAACAGCTACTGTGAGCCAGGGACTAATTTTTACACAAAATTATACATTCATGGAAAAACTGTGAATGAATCTACTGCTTGTTAAATGAACGTTAAGTAAGTGATGGAGTAAGCTGCCACCTAGAGTTGAGATTTCTATTTAGTTCAAAATATAATATGAAATTGATTCTATCAGTCTGATTTTTTTTTTCATGTCTCAATACTTAGATGTACACAGAAGTCCTTTACTTCTGAAAGTTAGTGTCTGTATAGATTTGGAAATTTTGCCATAGAAGAAAAGGGTAATATTTCTTAAGGAAACTACAAGAGTACTAGAAGTTAAATGTGTTGGTATGCATCGGCTATATATTTTTTTCAATGAGTCTTTGGGAAAACATATTTAATAGATGAACACTTATGAGTACTCCCAAAACAATTTGGAATGTCTCATGTTAGAGTTCCTGGCTGGCTCAGTTGGTAAAGCATTCAACTCTTGATCTTGGGGTCATGAGTTCAAGCCCCATAGTGGGTATAGAGCCTTAAAAAAAAGTCTTATAACTTCCTGGAACAACAGTCTATTCAGCCCAACTCTTCTATTCATAACCTATTTTATTTCCTGCTTCACTTAGAGCCATACTGGGGGCCAACAATTTCTACTGCACGTATATCAGGACCACTGTCAAAATCTAGGTCAACTGGGGCACATGGCTGGCTCGTTGGAAGAGTGTGTGACTTTTGATGTCAAGGCTATGAGTTCAAATGCCAGGTTGGGTGTAGAGATTACTTAAACTTTTTTTTTTTTTTTGAGGGGGCAGGTAGGGAGGCACAAAGAGAGAGGAGAGAGAGAATCCCAAACAGGCTCTGTGCTGTCAGTGCAGAGTCTGACCTGGGCTCAAACTCACCAGCTATGAGATCATGACCTGAACTGAAATCTAGAGTTGGATACTAAACCAACTGAGCCACTCTGGCACCCTGGGTGTAAAGACTACTTAAATAAATAATCTTTAAAGAAAAATCTTGGTCACTTATTCAAATTTCAATATGACAGTTAATTGTTCAAAGGTCTGGAAAGCTAATGTTTTCACTTCCTTAAACGAGATTGGTCTAAAATCATACCCTTGTCAGAAACCCTGAAATTAATAGATTAGCCATTAGAGAATGTAGTGGGTTAATCGTGAATAGCCCATTCTCATTCCGAATTCACACCTATCCACAAACGTGAAAAGGATTTCTATTATATCCTAACCACTCTATGTGGGGATGGAACCATGACTGCATAGATGGAGACAAACACACTCTGTGAGTATGCATTTTCTAGTCAGACAGAGCTGGAGATCATCTATGAAGTAAAAGTTTAGGGTAAGGGGTACCTGGGTGGCTCAGTTGGTTAAACATCTGTCTTCAGCTCGGGTTGTGATCTCATGGTTCATGAGTTCCAGCCCCGCGTCGGGCTCTGCACAGCCTCACATCAGGATCTGCACTGGCAGTGTGGAGCCTGCTTGGGATTCTCTCTCTCCCTCTCTCTTCCCCTTCCCTGATCGCTCTTTCTCTCTCACTCTCTCTCTCTCAAAATAAATAAACTTAAGAAAAGAGTTTAGGGTAAGCTATCTATAACTCTTCATATGAACAGTTCTACAATTGTACATTTATCATGTGACTATGTTCATTCTTCAACCGTGGCCATGTACCTGGTTTATCTTTCAGTTTCTTGGTGCATGGAGAATAAGCTGTTGATTCTTTTCCACCTCGCAGAATGTCCTACTTCTCTCTCTGACTCTAGTACTTCCTCATTCTTGTTCTCCCCACCCACTTTCACGTCACATATTTGTTGTCTTCATTTTGCCACAAAAAATTCTTTTCAACAATCCTTTCCTCTTCATTTCCATCATCCTCTGTATGACCTCTAGGGCCCAGTCCCCTGAGGGCAAACGTTTGTTTAATCCTGTTGATTTGTCATAACTTCCCTCCGGCTCTTCTAAGCTCTCCCTAAGAGTCCTTGCTTCCCTTACAGCTCCCCATAGGAAGCTCTTGCTTTCCTGCTTCTACAATCAGCCAGAAAGGAAACAAGATAGGTTTCCTTATCATTCCCTGGCAATGTCTGTATTATTAAACTGTATTCTTTGAATTGTCATTATTTGGCATTTGCACCTTGACAGAAGCAGTCTTCTGTCCCACTTGTGTACAAGTCCCTGTGCACTTTCTCGTCTCTTTCTTCTCCTCCCTTTCACTAAGCCATTTTTGTCTGCTCTAGAGGTTTTTGATCTTCATTGCCCTCTTGATTTCTACCCTATGTTCAACCACAGTATTAGTGTCTTGTCATTTATATCAAAATGTCTTACGACGTGAATTGAACACCCGATGTGTGAAAGGCATTATCCTATGTGCTTTGCAGTAGTTATTACTTCAGGTATAAAAAAAAAAATAAAAACTCCAAGAAGTAGGTATTATTATTGTCCCTGTTTTGCAGATGAAGAAACCTGTGCTCAAAAAAGCTAAGTAACTTGACCAAGAGAACACAGGCACTAGTTAGTAAACCAGGAATTTGAATACCAAAAGGTGAGGCTCCAAAATCCATAGACAAAGTCACTAGGCTCTACTGTTTCCATGCCTCGGCACCTCTCTTAACTCTTCCTTCTACTTTCAGGGCACACTATGAATCTCAAAATATATCAGAAAATCTAAATTTAGGTTGCTTTGAAAAGGGTCTAGGAAAGTCTTCTCACCTCAGGCTACTGCAATAGAAAAGCACTGTGAATCCAGACAGTTCTGCTGTAAATAGCAAAATGGTAGAAAGGATTTGGAATTAGACAGACTAGGATTTGATTCAGACTCCATCCCCTGTATGGTAGACTTTGTGTGATTATTTGACCTTTCTTTCAGGTTTCCCTTCTGTGACACAGAGTTAGGCGTCTGTCTTTAGTTCATGTTAGTATTCTAATCCAAAATTAAGTCTCTTTTTTCCCTTCTTACTACTTCTAGTCATGTCTCTTCTAATTTATTTTTTAATATTTTTAATGTTTATTTATTTTCGAGAGGGAAAGAGAGACAGAACATGAGCAGAGGACGGACAGAGATAGAGGGTGACACAGAATCCTTAGCAGGCTCCAGGCTCTGAGCTGTCAGCACAGCTATATATATATATATATATAGTGTGTCTATAGTGTGTCTGTGTGTGTATATGTATATACATATATATATATATATACACATATGTAGGTCACAAATTTGTGAGGGAATATTAGATGAGATAATGCAAGTCAAATGATAAGCATAGAGCTAGGCTCTACATACATAATAAGTGCTCAATAAATATTACCTATTGTTTTCATTACAGTCTTGTGGGTCTATCACTTGATTATTAAAAGCCTGGCTAATATTCTGTACAAATAAACATAATAAGACATGCCCACTTCAGAAGTGAATATATGACTGCTTTCATATTTGTATCTTTTCAATTTGATCTGATAGATTATACTACTCACACACCACCAGTTGTAATATACTTGAATTTAGATCTATATTAGCTTTTTAATTAATGTTGTAATCTGAATGATGCTCTTTGAATATAATCCTCACCCAGGGGAGAGGGCACCTGGGTGGCTCAGTTGGTTAAGCGTCAGACTCTTGATTTTGGCTTAGGATATCATCTTGTGGTTTGTGAGATCGAGCCCCATGTTGGGCTTTGCCCTGACAGTGCCAGGCCTGCTTGGGATTCTCTCTCTCTTTCTCTTTCTGCTCTCTCCCACTCACACACTCTTTCTCTCAAAATAAATAAATAAATATTTTTAAAAATATATTAGGGGAAACTTTAATATCAACATGGCTTAATCAATATGTAGGTCAGGTCATTTCTATTCACTGGTATATTGAGAACACTGAAAATATGCTACAGGAATGTGAATGTGTTAAGTTAAACATATTTTTCTAGGTGGTTATTTTGGTGTGTATTATTGCTTAATGTGATATTCCAGCATGGGCAAAAAAGAAACCTATTCTGGTCAATGAAATGGGCTAATTCTGGAAAGTGGCATCAAATATGGGCAGAAGTTTCAGGAGCAGTTGTTCACCATAAAATGCATACCTGCGCTGTTCCTGAGGGGAAAAAAAAAATCAAAATCCGCCACAAAACTGATAGAAGCTGAAATGGAAAATAGATGGGTAACTAAATACTATCAACAAAAGAAATCAGGAAAAACATGATTTCAGAGTAATTTTTCCATAGAGTTTGCCTACTAAAATGACTTTTTATTAATCTAGTCATACATACAAAAGTATTGACCCAAGTATGATGATACCTTAAAGGCATTGTTCTGCCCATGAGACCTCTTCATCTCATTTCACAGGGAAATTTCACAAGGAAATTGTGGGTATCATAAAAAGATATACATACAGAGATTGAGTCGGAGACAGATGAGTACTCAAGAATATTGCTAGACCCATGAGCCACCAAGGTTACTGAGTTGCCTTGGGAACATTAATAAACTCTGCCTGCATTTTCTTATCTGTAAGGCAGAGCAGTAGTATACATATGGGATAGGGTTATCTACAGAATTTAAAAACATAATAAGTGGAAGAGCACTTCAAACAGTTTTAGATCATAGTATTTGCTTATTAGATGTTAGTCATCATCATCATCACCATTACCATCACCGTTTGCATTTAAACTTAAAAATGGGCCATCTGAGTACTTTTTCCTTGGAAGCGCCTTCCAGTGATAATGATTTCAAACAACTTCCCATCTGCTAGGAATTGTTTCAACCTTGTGAAAAAATCATACTCTACCATTTTCTTTAGCCTTATATCATAAAAGGCATAGCAGTAGAAAATCCTTTAGTAGCAGTGAAAGGGAACCAAATTTTCTTCTTTACATCTATTCTTATCTGAAGATTTAAAGATCATGTTGCCTTTCATCAATAAAGATCCCAAGGGAGTTGTACTGGTTCTTCAAGGTTGGCAAGAGCTTGATATTTTCTTTCCTTTTTTAAAATTTTTTTTAATGTTTTATTTTATTTTTTGAGAGACAGAGGGACAGACTGTGAGCAGGGGAGAGGTAGAGAGAGAGGGAGACACAGACTCCAAAGCAGGCTCCAGGCTCTGAGCTATTGGCATAGAGCCAAATGTGGGGCTCAAACCCATGGATGCAAGATCATAACCTGAACTGAAGTCGGATGCTCAACTGGCTGAGCCACCCAGGTGCCTCAAGTCTTGATATTTTCAAAACAACTTCAAATATTAAACAACATCCCCATGAAGCAAATCAGTAACTTCATCTTTCATAGTAGATAAACAGGACACAGCAAAGTAATTTGCCTTAGGTCATGAACTAGCTCATCATTTGAAATGACTTCCATTCAGTTAACTAGTCTGTGCTTCAGTCTAATAGGCCAAGGTACAACAAACAGAATATCAAAATACTTATTTGTATATTGTTATATTTACTGAGTCATCACTGTATCCTGTTCCTCATGAATCTGAGCTTTGCATCTCAATCTCATGCTCTAGCTGCATGAGATGACCTTTCTTCCCTAGCCCTTTTGTGTTCTATTTTCTACTCATTTTTGTAACTTATATGTCACCTCCTGTAAGAAGCCTTCCCTGATTTGCAGTCTCTTATTCATTGTTAATATAACACTCTGGGTCCCACAGATCCATAGCCTTTCTATTACAGCAAAAACTATACTCTATTGGAACAAAAGGCTCTCTGGCAAAAAAAAAAAAATCTTCTTTGTTTTTATATTCTCTAGCACATGACATATGCTCAACAAATAATTTTGAAGAAAGAATGCCTAAATGATATGTTCATCATTCAGGACATGAGAGGCTGTACCATAATAACAAATTCAGCCTAGGCTTATTTCTAATTTTAATGTGAGTGTCCAACACAGATCAGAAGGAGGTTCTTTCCCAATAATTCAAGAATGCAGGTTGACAAGGCTCTACCGTCTTGTGCTACTGGCTTGTCTGTCTGATGCAGGTTGCCAAGGTTTCCAAATAGGTTCTAGGTTGCCAAGATGGGAGAGGAAAATGCTGGTAGATAGCACAGGAAATGAAATTTACCTGTGATAATCATTTCCTTCCAAAAATTATTGGCCAGAACTACTCAACACCTAAAGTAGACAATGCATATCCCTGGCTTCTCTCCTTACATCTGCAGTCTACATGAATTTAATGGCCAGGACCTGTGGCTCCTCTTCTGCCACCTGCCTTTGAGCTACTGAAACTTCTTTGCACAGATTTAGAAGTGCTTGGCATTCACATGGATGAATCTGGACGTGGGTGTTGTTTAATGACTATCCTGTGCAAGAATATAAGCTCAGTTTCCTTTCCTCAGCTTAGGACAACTCAGAGATGTCACTTATTCTCCAGAATTTTCCTGTGGGATCATGTTAGAGCCTATCCTGTGTGGGACTTTTGCCTGAACTTATACTCTTACTTGGCTTTATTTAATTCTTTGTTTTGCTTCCTTTGTTTCTTTACTGTTCTGCCTTGTGAATACTCTTAATACAACACTTGCATACACAGTTTTGGGTTAGAAACTGCACCAAGGCACTCAAACTAAAATAGAGCCACCTAACTGAAATATGAGCAAAGGGGCACCTGAGTGTCTCAGTTGGTGAACTTAAGACTTTGGTTCAGGTCATGATCACGTAGTCTCTGAATTTGAGTCCTTCATCAGGCTCTGTGTTGACAGCTCAGAGCCTGGAGGCTGCTTCAGATTATTTGTCTCCCTTTCTCTCTGTCCTCCACTGCTCATGCTCTGTCTCCTTCTCTCTCAAAAGTAAATTAATATTAAAAAAAAATAAAAGGTGAGCAAAAAGGTGGGCATGCCTTTTCCTGGAAAGAGGAGAACTGATGTCAGTAAGCCCTGTTATTTCCACCATAGCACAACGAAAAGCAATTTGGTGATTAAAGGCTAAAAGACGTGGGTTTAGCTATCTAACTACCAAACAAGGACTAAACATCAAGAAGAAGCAAGACCAGACTGCACAGGAAAGGGTTCCCTGAGAAGAATGACTTCTTTGTTCAGTAAGAAGCTGGGGAACTAAGGGCAGTAGCCCAAAACACAAAGTTGAAAGGGGTCCTGGGCTTGGATCTGGTAGGAGTCATTACTTAAGGAGGGTCGATAGTGCAGTACCAATAAAGATGCCAGGCAATACAAGGAGTCTGCGTGACATCACAGTGTAAACAGTATATGCAGGAAAGAGTAAACACTGGAAGAAGTCAATTTGATGCTACTTTTGGGTTATTATTTCACAGTTGGTCCTTAATCAATGATTAATGGTGGGAGGATCTGAGGAGTAGGATGTGGCTTTCTGATGGGAAGATGGCAGTAAGTTCTATGCAGGTTTCTGGGTATTAGAGAAGCAGGCTAGAGGCTCCAATTTTAGTGTAGTGCCAGGTAGGGAATCAAAGGCAGAATCCCAGTTGTATTAAGTAAGCTCTCTGTGAGGGACAGAGGCTGCTGCACTTGATTGGCCCACACCTGCCCAGTGTACACAGACACCCTAGCGCACTGGTCCCTGTAGCTATAGGATTCATCCCGGACTCCTCCAGTTGATTCTCCTTGCTCTGGTTCTCATAGAATAAAGATTCCTCCAGCAAAAAAGGCTAGGAAGTAAAATATTTCTTATAATGCTTCTGGATTTTGAGTTAAAGTTAAAAGGGCTTTCCATACACCCATGTTATAATGAAGCCACCTATGTTTAGTGCTTGTATAATATTAGATATCTGATACAGTCAGAGTTTTCTCTTTGGTATGGTTGAGATATGCATCTAATTTTGTCTTATTTCAGAATTTTGTTTAATATTCTAAATAGTTTTTTAAGTTCATCGTTCCCCCAGTCATTTAAACTGCCACCTGTATATCATTTAGTAAGTTCCACAGGTAGTCGGATCTATTTCATTTTTTAAAAATGTTTTAATGTTTATTTATTTTTGACAAACGGAGAGAGACAGAGCATGAGTGGGGAAGGAGCAGAGAGAGAGGGAGACACAGAACTGAAGCAGGCTCCAGGCTTCAAGCTCTCATGCTTCAAGTATGACACGGGGCTTGAACCCACAAACTGTGAGATTCTGACCTGAGCCAAAGTCAGACACTTAACTGACTGAGCCACCCAGGCACCCTAGTTGAATCTATTCTGAACTTACTATACTGTTACATGTGTCTCTGTATTCATGTATACACTTCCTAGTTTTTAAATTTATAGTGTACTTTGTATCATATACGGCTAGTCCTCACTCATTAGATTTTCCTTATTTAGAGTTTCCCTAGATACCCTTACATGTTTATCTTACCATATGAACTTTCAAACCATCCTATCTTACTCAAAACAAAACAAAACAAAAACAAAAACAAAAACAATTTCAGGGAAGTTTTATTAATATTAATAAAGATCACATTAAATTTATATACTAACTTGGAGGGAACTTACATGTTTATAATATTGGGTTGTTTTATCCAAAAACAAGGGAAACCTTTCCATTTCTTTAGGTCTACTTTCTAAGTTTAAGACTATATTAAAATATACCTTATATGGATTTGTCACCTTTTTTTGGTTAAGATTATTCTTAAGTATTTATCATTGTTATTATATTTTTTCTTCAATTATAGATTTTAAGTGAGTATTTTTCTATCTGTGAAAGCTATTGATTTTTATAGTTAATTTAATATCTCCCACCTTATTAAAAGTTTTTTGTTATTTGCGTTAGAATTGATTCTCTTCTGTGTTCTAGGTATACCAATATATCATATGTCATTGGATATAGTTTTATTCTTTTTTTCCAATTCTTATACATCTGCTTATTCTCTCTTATATGATTGAATTCACTAATACTTCTGCTCCAAGATTAACAGTATTGGAGCTAATAAACATCTTTGCCTTGTTCCTGACTTTGGTGGTTCTCTACATACTCATCAAGTTATGGAATGGTGTATCAATTTGCTGACCTTTTTTGACATATGTAGGTCTATGTATGGTTTCTGAGCATCTGTTTTATAAAAGCTTCAAGAGTGATTCTAATATAAACACTCATTTGAGTATATGCTCCATAATCATATAAAATATAAATAAGTAACTTAACTACATGAACATTTGAGTCACATTTTGTGTAGATATGAAGTGGATCTGAAGACAGTCTTTCTTCCTTCAAGGAGCTCAGTTTAGTAGATGAGAAAGACTTATAAATGCATGGTTGCATACAATATAATTATTATAATATGGAAACTGTTCCATCACTAGTATCTTTCCTGAAAGTCGTCTTTATCTAGAGAGTTAATAAAATATTTACTATAAAGTTTTCCAAGATCGCATCTTATAATGCTATCTATTAGTTTCTGATTTTTAAACTAATTCAAAATTGACCTTTGTCAATAATCACTGACTGAAAAAACTATGACGTCCTACAAAAATTCTAAATTTCTCACCCTGCTTTCCCCTCAGCCCACATCTTATTTTCAAACTGTAGCTGTATTGATTATGGCAAGCAGTTTAAGTCATTTGTCAGTTCTTGGTATTTTGTAATGATTTTACCATCAGAGAACAATCAGTTGTCTGTTAAACAAATTTGTGAGAATACATTGTTTTAAGAAGAAAGGAATTGTCTACTTTTGTTAAGCAGTTTACACAAATATTTTAAATATTCTTTACCTAACCCAAACCAACTCTGAGACCCATATTTTTCCTCTGTGCCTATTGGCTTTATTCTTTTAAAGTTCTCAGCTACTTTCAAATTTGGAGGGAGGTATAAAAATGGTCTTAATGCTTGGGGTAGACGGTAGAAGTAGAACTTTTGGAAAAAGAAGAGATGAAGTTTTAAACCTGAAATGGACTGTGGAATTTTGCAAATTAGACATGATGGGTTAAATTTTTACCTTCCTCTGTCTTTCAGCTTGAACTGGTGCAACATTTGGATGGCTTTCTCCCACTTACAGGCTCTCAGTCTCCTTGGTTGGAGGGACTGCGTTTTTGGGAGTTACTCATGATTATGGTTTAATTTGGGATAAGTTGCTACTTTTTTTTTAAGTTTATTTATTTGGGGGGGAGGGGGAGAGAGAGAGAGAGAGAGAACGAGAGAGAGAGAGAGAGCGCGTGAGCGCATCCCAAGCAAGTTGTCAGTGAGGAGCCCGACTGGGGTCTTGAACTCAGGAACTGTGAGATCATGACCTGAGCTGAAATTAAGAGTTGAGTGCCGAACCCAGGTGCTCTGGATTAAGTTACTACTTTTAATGTCATGGTAGGGCATCATATGGAAGAAACGAATATATCAATAAGTAGATGATAAAAAATAATGAGTTACATATTTTTTATTACCAAACAGAATTTTTATGTCTAACTTTTTATTCTTGGAGCTGAACACCTACAGCCATGTTCATTTGCACTTCTATAATGTACTGTGATGAAAATCTGGGTTCTGGCATCAGAAACACCCAGGGACCAATCCTGTAGCCTTATTGTACCCACACTTTTTTTTTTATTTTATTATTTATTTGTTTATTTATTTATTTTCTTTACAAATAGTTTATTGTCAAATTAGTTTCCACATAACACTCAGTGCTCATCCCCACAAGTGTCCTCCTCCATGCCCATCCCCCCCTCCCCCCACATCCATCAGTCCTCAGTTTTTGTCAGCATTCAAGAGTCTCTCATGGTTTGCCTCTCTCCCTTTCCCCCACCATTTCCGCCCTTCTTCTCCCCCTTGTTCCTCCGTCAAGTTCCTCCTAATCCTCCTATACGTGCAAACATATGATATTTGTCCTTCTCTGCCTGACTTATTTCGCTCAGCATAACACCCTCAAGGTCCATCCATGTTGCTACACATGGCCAGATTTCATTGTTTCTCATTGCCATGTAGTATTCCATGGTATAGATAAACCACATCTTCTTGATCCATTCGTCCATTGATGGACACTTAGTCTCTTTCCATGTTTTAGCTATTGTGGAGAGTGCTGCTATGAACATTGGGGTCCATGTGCTCCTATGCCTCAGCATTTCTGTATCCCTTGGGTAAATTCCTAGCAGTGCTATTGCTGGGTCCTAGGGGAGTTCTATTGTTAGTTTCCTGAGGAACCTCCACACTGTTTTCCAGAGGGGCTGTACCAGTTTACATTCCCACCAACAGTGCAGGAGGGTGCCCGTTTCTCCACATCCTCGCCAGCATCTAGAGTTCTCTGATTTGCTCATTTTAGCCACTCTGACTGGCGTGAGGTGGTATCTCAGTGTGGTTTTGATTTGTATTTCCCTGATGAGGAGGGATGCTGAGCATCGTTTCATGTGTCTGTTGGCCATCTGGATGTCCTCTTTGGAGAAGTGTCTGTTCATATCTTCTGCCCATTTCTTCACTGGGTTTTTTGTTTTTCGGGTGTGGAGTTTGGTGAGTTCCTTATAGATTCTGGATATTAACCCTTTATCTGATATGTCATTTACAACTATCTTTTCCCATTCTGTTGGTTGCCTATTAGTTTTGTGTACCCACACTTTTCTTTTACTATAGATTAAAGGATGGCAGAATATTGTTTCTGTTTGGTCATCAGGGCCCTCATACCTTCCTGTTTCATGCTTATCTATCGATCTATCTGTACACATGTTTGGATTAATAATATAGCCAATAGCATATGAAATATTTGTGAAGACAACTGTAGACTCCAAGAACGTGAGCTAGCCTTAAAGGTCAGACTAGCTCGACTACCCATTAAATAGATATAAGCTATTGTAGCCTTAGAATCAAGGATAGAATTTCTTTCTGTGCATCGATTAATCATTCTCAACTGGTAACTTAATTATTAATATGATTTGGAGAAGCAACACTAAGTTTCATCTCAAAGTAAAGTTTAAATGTAGTAAAATTTTTCTTAAAATGGTCCAGTCAATTTGAATCCTTTAGTTCCTAAGCTTTCATTACTAGACTTACCAGTTAACCTGATATCTTAGTCTAGTTGTATTCAGTATAAGCCTCAAACGTTATTCAATTCAGCCTCGACAGGATATTTATAATGTTGTCTATTGGCTCTGATGACAAAGTATTTTTAGTTCTTAGAAACGTCAGTGCACCACATTTTAATTTTTAAACCAAATATATTTTCAAAGAAACTTCGACTGTATTATTGTGGCCATTATATTTTAAATGATATTTAAATAATTTCTTTTAGTGCAATAGGTACAATCAACCAGAACTGTTGCAAAGGTTAACAAAATATTGCTTCGGTTAGGTCAGTGGGGACTTCACAGCCTTCTGTGTCATGCTTATCCAAGCAATAAATTACTTTCTTAGACAAAAATCATCCTATGAAATTGCTTTAGCATTTTCTGAAGTAAAGGTATTGAATACATAGTATTGGGAACACTTTATTTTGCTTTTTATCACATACAATTATTTTCCACTTGATAGAGAGCACACAAGAGAACAAGATGGATTTCTTATATTTTACTGTTTTCTCATTTATATTGTGTCCAGTTTTAATTTTCCCCAGTAAAGATTCTTTCCACCCTAAAACTTAATTTCACTGGCTTCTTAACCCAGAAGTCTTTTTGGAAGTAATCTTAAAACGTCTGAGATGTATTTATCAAATTTAAATTTAATGCATAATATTATTTCCCTGTTGTTTTCCTGACAGTTATTTATAAAGGTAGATAAAAGTCATGCCTAAAGGTTTTTCTAGACTACAGATACTGGCTTCCTTTTAGATGTTCATCTTCCTTGATGTTTCACAAGTAAAGTGAATAACAAGTGCCTCTCATTTTACTCTCTTGAGAAATATGCTAACAATATCACACATATACAAATAGGCTAGTATGTGAAGAAAGTAACAAGGGAGGATTTAAGTGAAAAATAAGTGTCTTTGGTATTTAAAGCTCTTATGAAGCCTTAGAATCTAGGTTAGAAACATCAGGCAAAGACAGACTCCAATCCATACTCAGATGAAGTAACCACCTTGGAGTGGTATATTTGAGCAAATTCTGAAGGCTATTTGTTTAGTTTATTTTGATTGATACTAACTTAAGTCAGCTTTTGTGGGCTTATAGGTCTTTTTTTTTTTAATGCTTATTTATTATTGAGAGACAGAGAGACAGAACATGGACATGGGAAGGGCAGGGAGAGAGAGAGGAAGACACAGAATCTGAAGCAGGCTCTGAGCTGTCAGCATAGAGCCCGATGTGGGACTCACACTCACAAACCACAAGATCACATTCTGAGCTGAAGTTGGATGCTTAACCAACTGAGCCACCTAGGCACCCCTATAGGTCTTTTTTTGAATCTGAGGCAAGCTACAAAACCGATTCCCCAGGCGGGGCAGCGGAAGCAAAGTGCACTTAAACTCAAACACAAAATCTTGCATATAATTTCATGCAGTTTGCAGACTTGCCAAAGCCCACCCATTAACTGCATAGGGATTTGTATTAGGACTCTACTAAACAAGTAAAGAGAAAATCGGTTCACATTATTTTAAGGCAAAGATAAATGTATTGATCCATGTATCTAGGAATACAGTGAAATAAGTCATAGAAATAAAGAAATAGCTATAGGAAGTAATACCTATAGAAAGATTGGATCTGGGAACTCAACATCACCAGAACATACTCTTTCTGCTGCTCATTGCTGCTTGTCTCTACTTCTCGTGACATATTAATATCATTTTCTCCTGCTCTGCAGATATGTCTACTTTATGTGGCAGAGAACATACTTGCCAGCGGATTCTGCTTAGCAACCCCAGGAATATAGTATCCTGAGCATCCACAGTATCACAGCCAGAAAAGGATTCTATCTCTGCTTATATCACTTGTCAATTCACTAATCACATTTGCTCAAATTAATCAGGTCCAAGTTCCATGGCCACTTTGTGGCAAGGGAGACAGAGTCTGTGAGCAAATAAAAGAGGATGGGTCGCCTTAAACACTAAACACTTAAATTACCTTTTTCAACTTTTATCTGAGAACTATTACAAGTCATAACCAATCAAATGTGAGATTGGAGGAGAGGAAGAATAAGATGGCAACCAATGGCTAACCTGAGATTGTGTGAAGGGGGTCAGAGAGTGTCAGTGCTAGACAGTGGTAAGCTGGTCAACTGGCTCTTTGGGGGAAAAAAACATATGCATATATTTATAGGTGTGTATAAACTTATCATATATTTTACCAAAACAAAAAATGAGTGGCACACAATTTATTAAAAATTATTCAGTGTTCAATACTGTTTATTATTTGCATCTAGCCAATTAACTCTCTTGTAATGCTTTAGCTGATTTTTGCTGAATTCTTCTAGCTCAATTGCGATTACAATTGACAAACAAGTGTGAACAAACACTGGTTGATATTTTCTTTTTCTTTAACAAGTAAGATGTCAGAATTTCATTCATTTGTCAATGATGTGAGCAACTTCTTTGTTGAAATGGATAGTAGTGTTTGAATACTACAATAATTCCTCAATTTTTTGTGTGAGTTATTCACAATGTAACAGTTTATCATGACACCTTTCAAGTTTAATATGCATTATTAACATGTTTTTGATCCCTTCCTTCACTCTAGAAAGCCAGCAAAACAATAACTCAGCTCTTGATTTTGTAATATTTACCAATTTTCTTGGTGTAAATACTCCCTCCACAGCTGGTGTCTAGCTGTCATCAGGACATCACGAACAAAGAGTTGCGAAGAGAAGTGAAGTAGCACACCATTCTATAGTTTTTTGCTACATCACAAACATAAATGGCCTCAAAAACATAGATAGTAGTAAAAACTAGTAAAATAATTAGGAAGCAAAGGTTTTTTGAGTATTTATAGTCTTCGTTTTATATATAATTTATTTAATTTTAAGTTTATATACTTTAATTTTTAATAATGATTGTATCTAAAAATTGGCTAGTAAAATTCCAAGAATTTTAACAAATGCCCCTAGCTCGTGAGTCAGTCTGAACCAGCTCTGTGATGCTTTGCATTGTTTTTATGAAGCATAGGTAAGAAATAGTAACTTGAAGTTACTGTAAAATAGAGAGTTAACATGTAAATTAAGGCTATGCTATGGCATCACTATGATTTCTCTAAATCAATATACTCAGTAAATATAGCTGGGTGGATATTCAATACTAGACATGCTCAAATTTGAATGGCTTTACTTCATAGTTCGACAAGTTTTTTTTTAATTTAAAAATTTTAAATGTTCTTATTTGTTTTTGAGAGAGCGTAAATGGGGGGGAGGGGGGAGAGGATCTGAAGCAGGCTCTGTGCTGACATCAGTGAGCCCAATGAGGGGCTTGAGCTCACAAACTGCGAGGTCATGACCTGAGCCAAAGTCAGACGGATGCTCAATCGTCTGAGCCACCCAGGTACCCCTATAGTTTGACAAGTTTTAGATTATTCACCATTTTAGATTTTTCAAATCTATTTTTCTCTTTTTATTAGGACAAGTGATCAGGTACCTATTTTCTTACACTTACAGAAAGTGTCATTTCCATAAGCTTTATATTTTAGTTAGAAAAGGAAACCAAAACAGCATCTCTGCAAGCCTTTTCTGCTCTTTCATTGATGTGTGTGATTAAAATCTCACTTCCGTTGCATCACATTATAAAGTCTCAGAATCTCTTTCGTAGTCTAATAATCCTCTAAAAAACTATACTAGACAAAGTGGGCAATGAACACTAGGAATACGCTTTTTATCTCAGATAGAGTGCCATCTTTCAGAGAATATAATTTGGCCAAAAAATAGGAATAAAGGAAAATATCAGTGAGAAACACTTTTGATATTTTACTTTACTTTTACATTTTTAGCACCAAATACAAAAGTGTATGCTTATTAGCTTTTTAGCAACTCAAAACTCTCATGTGCTTTAAATCAATACATGACATGGATAAATGAGAGTAACTGTTTAAAAAGTTGAAAACTGGATAGTAATTGTGTCATTTAGTATTATTTTGTCTTTGATGTGGAGTGCAGACTTGTTACTTTTAAACGTTGTGTTGTGAAAACCTACCAGCTTTAGTTAGCCTACATTTTGGATTTTAGTATATTTCTTAAAATAAGCAAAGGAAAACATATGATTACAGGAGATGCAGTATTCCAAAGATATTTCTAAGGATTTGGTTAAAAAGAAAAGGGATAATGAATGAGACTAATAAATAAGGGAAAGATGATATGGGGCTTAGGGTAAAAATCAGAAGTAACTGAAAATAAACTTACATTTGGTGTCTGCACTATCAGAAATGGGAGTTTGCAAATCAACTCTGGACTTACTTTCTCATAAATGTCCATGTGCTGTGGCAAAATAGGCATGCTGTTGAAGTTAGTGCACAGTTTGTACTCTGTGGTTTGTTCTTCTTGGTGGTTACAGATCACAGGTCATCCGTTTCAGTTCCAGTGAGGCTCAAAGGCAGTCTGTGGCCATGGTCACAAGGACTTTAGGGACTAGGGATTAGCCTAAGAAGACAAAGAGTTGATTAATGATAGACTCATCAATGTCAAACACAGTTGAGGAGAGGGGATGCACTTGGTTTAGGAAAAAGGAAAAGCATAGGTGTCTGAGGGTGAAAAGTGAAGGAGAAGAGAACTGACACAGCTCAAGTCTGGTACTTCACTTGGGAAGGGAGGCAGAAGGAAAGACATAGACACCATCCCCTTAGGTTACGATGTGAACTTGTCATGAGGCAGAGGCCAATAGGCGTGAGGCAGACACAGAAAGATCATATGCTGTCAATGATAAAAAGGCCTCAAGTGGTCTCATAGAAATTAGTTGAGTGTATTATGCATGTCAATCAATGAGAAAAATTCAATAAATATGTGAAATTAGCTTTTACTATCAGGAGAGGTAAATTGTGTTTACATTAGAGTAGAACTATGATTAGATTTTGACAGGTTAACAGAAGAAATCAGGTAAAACTCTATAGGGTTTATACCCTTATCTTGTCTTATATGAGGGAGAGGGAAAGTGGGTAAACTGGAAAAACAAGTTATTGTTAGATAAATTACACTTTAATTCAAGAGATCTTGAAGTGATCTAGAGTACAACAAGCAGGAAATGTTTGGTAAAAAGAGAGTTTTTATTGGACATTCAAAGGGCATATTAACTCTTAGATTTGTGGCTGAGTGTGTGGGAAATATGGTAGAAAAAAAGAATATATGTTTCAAATTAGAAAAGTCTAGAGTCAAATTGATTTGCTATTTATTAGCAGGTAACTCTGAGGTGAATTAAATAATGTGAGCCTTAATTTCCTTATTTTAAAAATGGAGCTAACGATACTTACTATGAGGTCTAAAGATAAGAAGATACCCAATGCACCTAGTGCAGAGGAGGTGTGTAATAACACTAGTTCCCTTGTTCCCGAGTGAACTTTCTGTGTGGGAGACTCTCCCGATCAGGGTGAGAAGTGCCCATAAGGCATCCCCAGGCAAAACTTGCCCCATATTCCAATGAATCAAAGTCATTCTTTGATGCAATTCCTGTGCCAAACACCTGACTGTACTACCTCCTCAGTTCCCAATTTTGTCACATCCTTGGATAATGGGCACTGGAATTCTCTGGGGAGGCTCTCAATACTTTAAGAGCAACTTGTCCTTCATTCTAGTTCATGCTGGTCTCTTATTCACTCTTTTCCTCTTCCATTAACTTTTCTGGTTTTCTTTTCTTAGTAGACAAGATGAAAGAGTCATGGGGCACCTGGGTGGCTCAGTCAGTTTACTGTCCGACTTCGGCTCAGGTCATGATCTCACGGTTCGTGGGTTCAAGCCCCGAGTAGTCTCTGCTTCAGCTAGCTCAGAGCCTGAAGCCTGTTTCAGATTCTGTATCTCCCTCTCTCTCTGACCCTCCCATGTTCATGCTGTCTCTCTCCCTCTCTCTCAGAAATAAATAAAATAAAATAAAAAAAAATAAAATAAAATAAAATAAAATAAGTTGTAAGCCTGTCCACCTCTCCCAGAAATACTGTGTGTGTGTGTGTGTGTGTGTGTGTGTGTGTGTGTTTAATGTGTAACACTACGTCATGAGTTGATAAAGCAGTTCTCCTTAAAAACTGGTTTAACTCCTCAGGCTCTACTTAAGTACTATCACTTAAAACAGCTCCCTCATCCTGGGCATTGGGTGGCAGAAGAGAGAATGAGGATTTCTCAGGTTAGACACTTCATACTCCCAGTAAGTTGAGTTAAAAAGTGTTTTATTTGGGGTATGTATTGCTAAATGTGGTAACAACAACTCACAACAAAAAAAGAACTTGTCACTCATGAAACTCCAAAGGTTTTTCTATTTTGATTTAATAGATGGGTTCTCCTATGTGGTTCCTTCCCTCTATTACCTCAACCAGCATCTAAGGTCACCTTGGAAGGTGGAGAGAGAGGAGGATCGCGACATTCCATTGACCTGAGCTAGTTACACAACTCCACCTAGATAGGCGGGATTTGTAATCTTTCTCAATCCACAGAGGGAAATTAAATGACCAGGTCAATACAGCATCATCAGGCACAGAATGATTTAGAGAGATATTATGAAATATTCCCTCTTTCTCAAAAGCTAATGGTTCGTAGATTAAAAACTTGCTTCTAAAGACCAAAATAAAATTTGGAAGACGGAAACTTAATTACAATTTCACATAACAGAGTTTCAGTGTAACCAAAATTTCTAGCATAACCATCAAGAATACATTTGATGGATTGATCAGAGGCACAGATTGAAACAAAGTAAAAGCTCTTCTTTAGGAAATCTACAGTCTTTCACAGAGTAATACAATATAATGATAACATAAAACTCAATTTGGTGTTATCACAATTATATTAAAAACAATTTTGTAATTCTCAAGTTTAGGATAGCCAGAATGGCAGTTTCATGCAGTTTTAAGCAAAGTAATATTTTGTACATTATTTGCTTGCCTCTGATATTTCCTCCATCAGCTTCCTGTCCTAAACAGTGCAAACACTAATATACAAAGATGAAGGGCAAGATGGCTTGCATTTAATTATGATTCTAAGATTTGAAGAGAAAGCCTGATCTCATTTCTTTCTTTCTGTACCCCTTTTTTGGAAGCTAAATTACATTAGGTGAAAATGTAAAAATGATAAATGGCTTCTTTGTACCTTCTAGCCACTGGAAGTTCAGTGGTAATAAATGTTTCAATATGAATTCTATAATCCTGTGATCGTTACAATTTGGAGAGTTAGCCCATTTATGCTTTAGTGAATAATGTGTAAACAAATAAACCAACTTCATGATTCTATTAAAGGATTCTCTGGTAAATAACCAATCATATTCCTTTACCCAGAAGGCAGACATCTCACTTACAGAAACAGGTTTGTTTTTTTTTTTTTTAAATGGATTCCTTCATTCATCCTTCTGCTACTCCTACCAATAAAAACAAATATTTCCCATTCAAAGCAGAACATTTAGCTCTGTTAGCAACAGAAAGAACACTTCCCCAGCAACAGGAAAACCCAAAAAGGACATCTATTTTTAAAAATAAAATGTGATGCCCTCTGCATTTTGCTGATTTAGTGAACAAGAAAAATCTTATCCATCCAAATTAGTGAATGTCCTATAGATGTCTGTAATAGTCTGATTTCATATTCCTTTTATTTGAGTGTTTGCTTTATTTTTTATAGACCAGGACTTTTCCATGACATGTTTGCTGATTTCTCTGTTCGTGGATATTTACACACGTTGCCATTATAAGGTAGGAGGTGTCTTATTTTAGGTGGAAAGGTGGTGATTCAAGGAGTTCATTACCATACGCACAAGGCATACGCAGAGTGTGCCTCTGTTCTGTAGCAAGTTTTTTTGGAAACAGTAATGATGAATGTTTGTTGAAGGAAAGCGATAGGAAACTGAACTGCAACTTACTTGCTGCCATTAAGTATCACAATTTTAAACTTGAAAAAAACCTTAAAGAGCATTTGATCTTGAGACACAGGATATTGTCCAATGCTTCAAATAACACCTCCCATGTAGACAGTCTACTAGTATATTAGTATTAAGTTAATTATATGTTTAACCTCCTAGCTTTACAGAAAAAGACACAATGCTCAACAAATGATGGATTTTCATTTCCAAGGTTTAATCTTATTTAACAGTAAAGACAGGACTACAATGTCAATCTTCTCAGGCTCATATTCATTATATTCCACAGTCAATATTATAGGGCATATGTCTAATATCTCTTCAATTTAATTGTGTGTACATCTATTACAATAGGTTTAATATAAAATTTTTATTAAAAACAGAGAGATCACTGTTCATGCAAGGGTGAAGGCTGCTCAAATTAACTTTGTACCAATTAACACAATATATTGCCATTTAAAAACAATACTAATTTTTAGAATGATCTTACTTTTTTACCTTAGTTGTTAAGCTATTAAAGTAGGAAGCAATGGAATAGCAGTCTTTGATTTCACCCTTACTCTGTAAAAATGGAACTAGCTGAGTTAAGCCTTAATATGGGGACATATTGGGTTCTATGAGCACAGATTCCTTTTCTCATTTCCTCCTTGGGCTGAAGGAGAAAAAAGGAGGCCAAAGGCTAATCACAATATAAGAAAGAGGGAACATGATTATTGACAAATTTAAATTTTTAAAATTAAATTTGATTTTTAAAATTAAATTTTTAAAATTAAATTAAATTTCACTTTTAAAATTAAATTTTTAAAATTAAATTAATTTGATATACTTGTAGATACAGTATTTACACACATATAATTCAGAATTATACAACTATACAGAATTATATAACTATATATATACACACACATGTATATATCTAGGTATACATTATAGACTACATTATACATGTATACATTAAGTAATTAATACTATGTATACTATTTATACAATATACATTAATACAATGTATACTATTTATACAATAAATATAGACTGTACTATATGTAGACATTATGTATAAGTCTATGTATACATTAAATATAGATAATGTGAGTCTACAAAATAAGAGTACTGGACTTAACCCCATGTATAAAATAAAGGTCTATGAGTCCTTACTCATATGATTGAATCAATGAAAAATGAAGAAGAGAATAATTTCTCATGCAAAATAATTTCAAATCATTTAAGTAGATATTCTACCCTGACGTAGGAGCATAATTCCCTGCTGATAGTATTTGGCCTGCTGATAGTGACTTCCTTCCCAAGGAGTAGAGCAATATGGAAAGAGGGAAAAAAGAGTAACTTTGTAGTGGAGAAGTCTGACAAAAACTACCTCAGCCAGGTAGTTGATTGAAGTCAACGTTAACAGTGATAAATGATGTTGATAGTGTATTTCCCTGATAGGTGACTTTGAGGAACTCACTAAATTTGTCACGGCCTTGAAGGTAAGGAGATCTACTGTGAAAGTCTTCAACTGTTAAGTATAATATATGCAAAATGCCTCCCACAACATTTTAGGCCTGTAATAGGTACTGAAAAACAGTATTCGTATTTGAGAATCAAATGTTTGAGAATTGTGATGTTAAAAACAAAACTATTTTATTTTAAAAACTATTTAAAAAACTATTTTAAAAACTATTGACTGAGGTTGCCAGTGATCTTTTATTTTTGAAATGTGAACAGTATTATTTTGCTATAGCTGCATCTATTGTTAGCACAACTTCGTATTACTTGTTTTCTTAGGCTTGAGTTGCCTCAGTATTTCCTCAAAAAATACTATGCAAAAAAAAAAAAAAAAAGCACAGACTGGGCTATTTGAAGCTCGACTTCAGATCAGTCTTAAATGTCCTGAGATTTCTGTTTACGGCTGCTTATAGCTTACTGTCACTAAAGCTCTAACAAAGAATCAGGATATCCTGCTGTTGAGTGTTCTTACAACAGGTCTTCTCTGCTGGCTGTATATTATTTCAATACCGATTCACTGGCTTTGATATTGGGTCTTGTTAATGAATGTGTAGTACTATGTAATGTTCAGAAGAGGTGGTAGTTGACACTGACAATATCATATTACAAAGAAACTTGTGTGAAAAAAATGGCTCAAAAAACCAAAAGACTAAAATGTAACAACTGTTTGATATGTGTGATTTGCCTGAAAGGTTGCTACATTTTTCCAGTTTTTCAAAAAGAACTGTAGTTAATTTGTGACAACCTGAATATGTAGGAGAGCTTTTTTGGTCTGTTTTAAAACCAAAAGATATAGGGGCGCCTGGGTGGCTTAGTTGGTTAAGTGTCCGACTTTCGCTTAGGTCATGATCTCATGGTTCGTGGGTTCAAGCCCTGCGTTGGGCTCTGTGCTGACTGCCAGCTCAGAGCCTGGAGACTGTTTCAGAGTCTGTGATTCCCTTGCTCTCTGACCCTCCCCTGCTCACGCTGTCTCTCTCTCTCCTAGAAATAAATAAAACATTAAAAAAAAATTTAAAACCAAAAGATATATAGACTAGGTATACCAAATTGTTGCTTGGGGGTTTAGAAATCATTGGTAGTGGCCTGTTGAAAAGCATCACACACTTGATTTTAGCCTCTTACCTCTTTTGTCATCCTTTCCTGTGTTAATGGACAGATTGGACATTGCTGTTGGGGAATCAAATCTTCTGCAATAACAGCCACGTAAATATCCTTATCATGTGTTTCTTAAGACAGATTGTTTTGTTTTGAATTTCTGATTGATAGCCAAAAGACCCTACGTCTCAGATCAGTTGGTCCCAGGTTTCCTCTGTAACCACTGATACGATGTTTTTAAGATTACATGGAATGCAACTGTAATCTGTACCAAATTAGGTGCTTATTTTAAGCTAGCTGATTCTGTAAACATTCTCTTTCCCAACTATATAGCTCAATTTCCATAACTCACTGAAATGGCATACCTTAATCAGTTTTTGCTTCCCTTGCTAGCAAATTAATTTTAACTCATGCCCAAGATAAATGTAAGGTTTGTTTTAAATATATTTTATCTTTATATCCCTTGTCTCATTACCATTGTTAAAAATATTAGCAATGAGTTAGGTGAAGGAAAAGGCATAGCTCACAATTATGTCATAAACTTTTCTCTAGCATTCTAGTGACAATAAGTTATTTCCCCATAATTACAAGATAAGAACACATAATGGCCAATTTTTAAAAATTAACTTTTCAACACCAGAGATTTTGTTTTACATCAGAGGCACCTGGGTGGCTCAGTCTGTTAAGCATTCCGCTCTTGATTTCAGCACAGGTCACGAGCTCATGATTCGTGGGATCTAGCCCCACGTTGGGCTCTGTGCTGACAGCGCAGGGCCTGCTTGGGATTCTCTCCCCCCCCCCCATATCTACCCTTCCTCTGCNAGCCACCCAGGCGCCCCAAAAGAAATCAATTTTAATTAGGCTTTTTCCTTTTGAGGTCTTTTAGGAAATTATTTACCCATCCATTGAAGAAATTTTTATCAAGTGTCTACTATGTGCCATGCAAGATTCTTAGTATTCTAGGTGCTGAGGAAACATCAATGAACAAAACAAAAAAATCCCTGAACTTGTGGAGTTTATGTCCTAATGGAGGGAAGGCAGACAATAAGAAAAACAGTAAGTGTAAGAGTTATAAAATGAAGCAATGCCGNACATTTTAAATGGGATGGTCAGAGTAGGTTTCTTTAAAAAGATGATTATTTGAGCAAAGGTGGGACAGAAGAGAGGGATCTAGCCATGCAAGCAATTGGTGGAAAGATCCATCTAGATAAATAGTGCAAAGGCCCCAATTCAAGAACATGACTTGCTGTTATAGGAGCAGGAAAGCTGGGACAAAGTGATTAGTAGAAATGAGGTCAGAGAGGTGGATGTGAGGAGAGACTTGCAAGGCTAGCTAGCATAAGGTTTTTTTAGGTCACAGAAAGGGCTCTGGCTGAGCAAACTGGGAGCTAATGATTTTGGCTTTCTCCTAGGTCTACAGATAAACTTGTAAATGTTAAAAGCATGACCATGTCATATTACGGGTTGGTATAAAACTCAAGTAGTCTATACTTACTTTATCACCTTGAAAATAAGTGAAAATGTATTGCTTCTGCAATGGGAAAGTATGTGCAAAAAGTTAAATACTTGGGCTAGCTACCTAAATAACAGTTGTAATTCACCAGTTGGTATCTTAAATATTAATGAGTCTCCTTCTCTGTTTTCTTATTTACAGATTGGAATATCTTTTTCCAGCTTCCTTATCTCTAGTATCTTTTAGTTGCCCTTAATATCTTAGTCCAGATAGTATTTTCCAATCTTACTTCCTAGTCATCGCTTAATCTGTCATACTAGTAACACACTTTATTGTGTTGCAGAGGTCAGAATTCTGCTGGCCCAGTAATACGGAAATTATATATCAGATGTAAATAAAAACAAAAACTACTTTGCCTCAATTTAGTTGAGGCAAATTTAGTTGAATTCGGCAAAATGAGGATTCTTCTTGAATATGTGCCTGGCTACCTAAATAAGCGGTTTTGTTTCCTTGGTGAGGACGCAATAGAATAGAGATAACACAAGTTTGTAATGTCTTCACTTAGTATTTTTAGACTATAATAGCAGTAAGCAAATTTCATTTTATAGAATAGTACCGTTGTTAAGGAAACGAGTCGCTATTGGGGAAGGGGATTCCAGAACAGGGGAATGAACTACTGGCGTTACTTTTCCCAAATACTTTTGCATCCCTTGTTAAAAAAAAAAAAAAAAGAGAGAGAGAGAGAGAGAGATGGAAGGGTTCTGCATATCAAATCTGAAAATGTTCAATTTCCTTGTAAACTAGTTTCTAACACACAACAGAACAATACACTTTGACAGCAGGTTCAAGGTAAACTGGTAAACTACTTTCGTTAAAATTCGGGTAGAAGGGACTGCCTCTAACTCCACATATTGTAACTTTATCTAGTGGTAGATTCAGAATTGTGTCAGTCTCAGGGGCTTCTGAGAATGCACACTGAGTGCCAGAGTTTAGTCTCATTTTAACTTGGCATTATTTACAATGACACTGTAATCTGCTCACAGTGATACACACATTGTATCAAGAAGCCAGTAGAGCTGTAAAGATGACAGCTAAAAAGCAAAGGTGGCTTTAATTTTTTTTTTTAAGAGTCTCTTAGAAAAAGCAAAACTAAGCTCTCATAATGATTTAGGTGCTGGCCAATCACTTGATCAGCGACCGTCCCAACTGCTAGGATCGTGGGTAAAGCTGATACGCCTGTATCAATTCTACAACCTGTCGCACACCCCAAAAGAGGGCTCGCTGACGATTGGTTAAGAACAAAGGAAAGTTTCTGTCAAAGTTCAGGAAGAGAGGGACTGCGTGAGGGGCAGTTTCAGATCATATTTAACCCCACACCATAGAGGCAACCGAACCTCCGCGTGCTCTTCGGTCGCCGCTGTGCAAGGAAATGCGAGAGGGAAGTCTGTCTACAGGACATCTGCCTCCTGGTTCCCGAGATGCGCGAGGTCCGCAGCGCCATCAGTCGAAGGTTCGGCATCTGCCGGTCTCGCTCCAGCCTAGGGCCGGCCTACGGCGGCGAGCGGCGGAGGACGACCGAATCCGGCGGGCTGGCGCGCCGGGTCCCGGCCCGGCCCCACGCTGCGCCCCGTCTCCACTCCCGGCAATCCCAAGTTGCCCTGGGAACCCAGCTTTGGAGGCCTCACCGCCGTGGCCGAGTGGGCCGCGAGGCGCCCGCCTCCACTTCCCCACGCGCCGGCGCCATGGAGACGGTCACGAGTCGCCGGCGGCTCCTGCACCCACCAATGGGAGCGCACGTCGCAGAGAGACGCGGACGTCGCTCTTCCAAGATGGCGGCGCGTCCGTCGCGAGCAGCCGGGCCGGGGGGAAGCCAGCGAAGCCGAGTAAAGCCGCCGCCCGGGAGAGGACTGAAGGAGCTGTTTCGGCCGTTGGCGGCGGCTCGAGCAGTTTTCGCTGCTGCTACGGCTGTTGCCATGCGGCGAGGCTAGGGAGGAGCTCACTTCCCCGGGGTGTAATAATGTTAACAGAGGTAAGCGGCGACGGCGGCCAGTGTTTACCTGTGAAATGGGGAAGGGGCCGGCGCCAGCTCTTCCGAGGACATCATTTCTCCCGACCGCGGTCCCGATCCTCCGTAGCGGGCCCCGGGGCCCGAAGAGCAACGGGGATCCCACAAGTGCCCCCTGAATAGGAGCTGTGCTGACTCAACAGAGTCCCACCACCTCCGGCTGCTGTGCCTCTTCTTTCGTAGTTGCCACTTGCCCGTCGCCCGTGGCACTGGTCACCCTCCTGCTGTCGATACCTCCTAACTCATCGCTTCTTTCGTGGTGTCCCCTTACACGGTGCTCTGTGGCAGCGTCGGTCTCTCTGCGTTGGTGCTGCTTTTCCCCTACGGTTTGCCCGAGATCTCCCTTCTCCGGTCCCTGGCCTCCAGGGCCCTCCACCCCCAAGCTCGGTCAGCATCCTGGGTTTGTCACTCGGCCGGACCTCTTTTTCCCACCCCCTACTTTGACTACTTCTTGAAGTGGACCTTTTTTCTCAAGCTACACTTGGATAGCCCAGTTTATATCACCTCCCCCTCTAATCCCCACCCCTTGTCACCTTTTTAAACCGTAGGACTCAGAAAGTTCAGTTTAGCATCTACACTCTTGATTTGCTTAAAGGCTCCCTTGATAGTCTCTGTGGAACAGTTGTTGGGTTTTTTTTTTTTTTTTTCCCACTAGGACCTGAAATGGAAGTAGGGCAAGTATGACTAGCCAATCAGTTTCCCTTTTCTAGTGCTTGATGCCCATTGCAAACAGCAGACTTTTTGAGAAGTAGAGTTCTTTACTAGCAATACTTTAAGGGGAGGAATTAAATTGGTCTCATCAGATACTTGACCCCAGTTAAAACAGATGTAGTGCTATGTGGTGGTGTGGGCGTCATTGAAGGTAAATTGTGCAGCTTGTGGATTTGAGGAAATACCTTAGAAGCTGCTGGCTTGAAGTCCTGTGAAGGTTCTGAGGTCAGCTGTCAGGGACTAGTTTGGGCATCTTTGTGGGCTGAACTAAGGATAGGAAACAGTTTTAATGAGCAGTATTCCTTCCTCCCTGCGCCAAAAGGAAATAAAAACGCTTGTAGATGAGTGGCTTTTGTGGCGTGAAAATGTGATGAAAAAGGATTTACTTGCCTTTCCAATTTGATTAACTCTGAGGAAGTTCACACTTGGTATTTGCACTTAATGTATGCACAGAGCCTGGAATATGATTTATCTGGTAAATATTTTACTGGTTGGTTTTAATTAATGAACTACTTATTTCTGACAGTTTGTAGTTCACTTTATATTTTTAAATTCCACATTATTTTTCATCCTGGAGTTTGTTTTATTCCCGGAGATGATGGTGTAAGTTTCTGTTATCATTAGCAGTATTAGGTTTAAAGGAAAAAAAAGAGAGACCCAAGTAGCAGTTCTATTTTTACCTTCACTGTGATATTTTAGTGAGAATAATTAGCCTTCTAACAAGGATTCAGTGGTGTCTCTAATGTACGATATTTTATGACATGATCTTTTGATGACACTTGGCTTAGGTTAGCTTGTTGTAAAGAGTTGTAATGATGTCACATGAGCTCACTGTCTGCTAGTAAAATGCTAGTGTCTTGATGAGGAAGGACTGTGCCTTCTAAGTTTCTTTACTGAAAAATGATTTTGTGTTTCAGTGAAATATTTTAAGCAGTAAATCATTGATGCTAGTAAGAAGTACTGTAGTGCCGGGGCACCTGGGTGCTCAGTTGGTTGTGTCCAACTGTGTCAGGTCATTATTTCACCGTTCTTGGGTTTGAGCCCAGCTTTGGGCTCTGTGCTGACAGCTTGGAGCCTGAAGCCTGCTTCAGGTTCTGTGTCTCCCTCTCTTTCTGTCCTTCCTCCACTCGTGCTCAGTCACTAGTTCAAAAATAAATAAACGTTAAAATTTTTTTTTTTAATTATTTAAAAAAAAGATGTACTCTAGCGGTTTCTGTGTGTACCATTGGCAGTATCTGCTGAGTCCTTTCTGTTAACTACTACATGGGATTGCCTCTCCATAGGAAGGCCCAGATTAAATGCCACTTGGATTTTATCTTTGGTTTTCAGTACTCATTTTATATTAGAAAACTGAAGCCCAGAGACTTGTCCAAGGTCAAAGTTATTAGTTGCAAGTAATTTTCAGCTCTCTTGATAGATTCTATAATACATATTTCTTGTCTGAATATTGTCAGTAAGTAAACGGAGAATTATCATTACTTAAGAAAGACTTTTTGCTTTACTTTAGCTTTTCTTAAGGCTCAGAAATAGTCTTATTTTGAAATATATTAGATATAAAATTGTACTGCATATTGGTTACTAAAAACTTAGGAGTGTAGGATTACATTTTACTGTTGCTCTTAGTTTTAACCCAGGTCAGGAGGTATTAGGGGACGTGATTTAATTCATGTTAGATATCAAAATACATAATTACGAGCTGTGTCACAGAAGATTCTCTTGTTCAGCAAGTGTATATTGTGCTTAGAAAGTGGTGAGTGGTAGTATCTGCTTGGTTCTTCTACATCTCAGCATTGAGGTAGGAGACACTATTCTCATTAGCCAGGTGAGAAGACGGAGACTGAGTTAAAATAGTTTGCTTAAAATTATATAACAAATGGTAGAGCACTTAGGTCCTCCTATTCCAAATTGTGTGCTGTTTTTGTGGCTCAGTCTGGAATGCGCCATTGATGTTCTTTTGTAGTTGATAATCATCAGTATACTATTTTTAGATTTAGTGTTTTTGGTTTTTGTTTGTTTTTGAACCAGAGTGGGGATGCCAAGTATATAGATACATAATAGTAGTGATAAACATTCATTTGAAACTTTTCGGTTTTACATTTTGTCAAAATAGATCTTTGAAACCTTTTCAGAAATGAGAAAACATTCATGTGATCAATTAAGGGCCATACTAAGCTACAAGGAAAAATTACTCAATATGTACATTGAACTTTGAAACCTGCGATATGATAGATTGGTGTGATTTGAAAGTAGAGCCCCAGTAGGTCTTCCTGCCCCCTCCCCCCGACTTTTTTTTAAAGAGGAGTTAGCATAGTTTCTGATTTAAACCTTTTGACTTCAATTTGTATTATTTTCACTCAATTGAAATATTTAGAACACTTGCGAGACATACCTGTGCGTCTTTTGCGTTTTCCATATAGAGATGACAGGTTTGTTTGTTTTAAATGTTTAGTTAAAATTTTTCCCCTTCTACTGTCTTTGCCCATTGGGACTTGTTTTTCTTAATTTTGCTCTTATTGGTCACGGTATACTTGAAAACTATTTCATACCCGCTCATCCTCAACCCTTCTCTTTTAAAAATAAGTGTAAGTTTCCATATATCATAATTAGGGTATGGGATGTTTACTTAAGGATTTGTGAAAATTAATCTGAGTTTTCATACCATTAGAATATAATGAAATATTTATCAGTGAATTTTCATTAAACACCTTTTAAAACTTTTTTTCAAAAGCTATTAAGGTTATTATCCTGAGCATTTATTATTAACAGAGAACGAAAGCTATAGTAGATGTAGGAAAATATGTTGAATTTGAACCAGAGCTATGGTACATTCAAAGTTTTGCCTAAAACCCAGTAATGATCAGTCAGGCTGTTGACATTTGTCTTGTGCTTCTAAAAATACAGAGTAAAAAGTTGTACCTGTTTAAACTTAATAGCTTGAGCTGTGCTCAAATGTAAGGCATTAGTAAATGTTAAATAAAAAAGGTTTATGTTTGTATTAATTCACTGCCACCCAGATTTATTGGTTTTTACATATTAATATAAATCATTGATTTTGTGGTTAACAAATAAGATACAGATGGGAAAAGGTGTACTCTGTAGTACTTTTAAAAGTTCCAGGTTAATAGTTGTTAATGGAATAAAATTTTGTGTTTCAAATACATTTTGAAGATGTTTGAACAAAGGAAGTTAATTGCTTTGTTCTTTCAGGATTTCTCATAGCTTTTGATAGGTGATTTGCTTTCAAAGAAGGTGGTAGAATTTGCATTATATGGCAACGTTGTGTAACCATGTGATGGGTAATTTTATTTGTCAGTTTGATAGGCCACTGGAGTGCCCAGATTAAACATTATTCCTGGGTGTGTCTGTTAGGGTGTACCTGGATGAGGATGAGATTAGCATTTGATTCAGTGGTCTCTTTAAAGTAGATTGCTCCCATTGTGGATGCTCACTATCTAAACCGTCTAATCCTTTGAGGGCTGGCATAGGAATTTGCCTCCCTCGCCTTTACTGTTTGAGCGGGGGCATCACATCTCATCTTTTCCTCGTGGGCTGGGATTTAAATGATCAGCTCTCTGGTTCTTAGGCCTTTGGACTGAATTACCACTAGTTTTCCCAGATCTCCAGCTTGCACATGACAGATTGTGAGCCTTCTCAGGCCCTGTCATCATTTGAACCAATTCCTCATAATCTCCTTTAAAAAATATCTATATCTCCTATTGGTTCTGTTTCTTTGGAGAACTCTGACTTAGCAGAGACTTAGAGAGTTTCTTATATGGGAAATCCTGGGATGTGATTGGCTGTACAGCAAGGAAAGGTCTTTGGACTTTGAGGGCTCTTTTTAAAGACACACACACACACACACACACAAACACACTCTTGCCCGTCATAAATGTTTAGTAAAAAATTATGACTTGATTTTGTTAAGAGAAATATTCTTGGGATGGGTTAATCTTTAAACAACATGAGCAATTTTTAAAATGATTAGTAACTGCTTGGGTAAAGGCTTCTAACCAGAACAAGAACCATAGCTCCATTGGCATTTAAAGGAAGTTAAGAAGTAAGAAGGAGATTTTATAATCTGTCTAGAATGAGACTGGCTTAAAACTGTATATACAGTATTGTTTACCATGTTTTAATAAGCCAAATTGAATATTGACAGTCATTTCTCAAGAATTTTAAAGGGGTGGGGCGCCTGGTTGGCTCAGTAGAGTAGAGTGTGTGACTCTTGATCTCTGTGTTGTAAGTTTGAGCCCCATGTTGGATGTAGAGATTACCTAAAAATAAAATCTTTAAAAAAATTTTGTTTTAAATGTTAATGTTTGTTCTTGAGAAAGAGTGTGTGTGAGTGAGCGCTGGAGGGGCAGAGAGAGAGAGAAAGAGAGAGAAAGAATCTGAAGCAAGCTCCAGGCTCCAAGCTGTCAGCATAGAGCCGACATGGGCTTGAACTCATCAGCCAGGAGATCATGACCTGAGCTAAAGTCAGGCACTTAACTGCCTGAGCAACCCTGGTTCCCCCCACCCCCAATGAAATTTAAAAGGCCTTTGTTTTATTTTTTCCCTTTTGGTTCTAGATTATCAGAGCTTATAAATAAATCACATTCATAATAACTTTCATTATGCTTTATTAATCCAGTACAACTAAGACTCTTGTTCATCACTCCTGATTAGTAGCTACCTAGTTGATAGAATTGCAGGCAAAAGGAAATCTATGTGACATTTTAGTTAAGCCCTATAAGTTTATATTAAATATACCTTTCATTTGGTATTTAGAAATACTAAAATAGCGGCTTTAGATTTTCATGACTATCCTTGGAGGTCCTCGATGGGGAGATATCAGTGCATCTGACTCTTGTTTGGATGGATTTTTCCAAAGTTTGTTGACCAGTTTTCCATAGACATTGATAAAAAATATTTTCTTAACTAGTCTATGGTATGTTTATGATTAAAGTAATACAGTAATTGCTACACATTTATAAAATTACTTTATTTGAGGAAATATGGAATTAAATTTGGGAGAACTGAGAAATAAGTAGAAATGTTTGTACTTTTAAAGATTACAGGTATTGGTTGTATGTCATATGGCCCCTATAAAATGTATTGGCTTTTCATCTGTTCATATATTAACTACCAGTATATATGTAGCCTTTTGCAGATTATATAGGGTGCTTTATGTATTAAACTAGTTATGTTAAATGTACTCATGCCTACTTATGTTTTGTTTCATTTCTAGCTGTGGAATGAAGAGAAATCTCTTAAAGGGAGAAGAAAAAGGGTATGAGAGGATCTTTGCTTCAGGTGGAATCAAGCTCTGTTAGCTGAATTATAATGGAAAAGGAGAGAGCATCAACTTTTGGAAGAGGGAGAAAATAGGTTCTATCATGGGGAAGAGTGTTCAGTGCTGGTCACTCACTAGCTAGCCATTTGGTGGCGAAACTAAGTGACTTTATGACATTCCCTGAGTGACTTTTTAAGTGTGTTTTGAAATTTTGTGGTTTCACAGACCATTAAGTGCTCTCTCTATTGATGGTAATCTAAAATTGGCTTCTATTTCTCAGATTTAATTTTCATATTACAATACTTTATTATTATTTTTTAAAATGTTTATTTGTTTTGAGAGAGAGAATGAGAGAGAGAGAAAGAGAGGAAGGAAGCTGCGAGCAGGGGAGGAGCAGAGAGAGAGGGAGAGAGAATCCCAAGCAGGTTCCTGCTCTGAGTGGAGTCCTACATGGAGCTTGATCACTGTGAGGTTATGACTGGAGCCGGGGGACACTTAACTGACTGAGCCACCCAGGTTTCCTGTTACTACAGCACTTTAAATATCTGAGAGGAGAGGGAACTTTGAATTAAATCAAGTGGACAGCTTTTAAACTATTTTAACCTCTTTAATATTGAGTGACTAAATAGGCTGGACTCCCGTTAATGCATCCTCACGTCGGTCAACAAATTAACACTTATCACAGAAGTGAGACAACATACAAATAACCTTAATATGAGTTCCAACTTCACTTATTTATGATGTGAAATTGGGGAAGTTGTTTGAAATTTTTGAGTCTTAGTTTCCTTATTTATAAAATTGGATAATAGCAACTTTCTAGCTGCTCTCACATTGTTGTGAAGATCAGATAAAATGAGAGTACAGAGAATATAACTCTTTGTAAATTGCCAATCATTATACAAATATTAGTGGTTAATACACCAGGTGTTTTCTCTATGAATTCCAGTCCTAGGGTCCGTCCATTCAGGCTATGGCTCACTAGCTGCTCAGTGGGTAGATGAATGGATCTACTGAGAAAGAGGGTGCCCCCTGGCCATTGGTGTAGTTACATGGGAGTCAAGGAATAGATTAGAAGTGAAAGGAAAAAAAAAATGTAGACTAAGAGCATGTCTTGCAAACTAGTAATGAGGTTAGTTTAGCTTGCAGTTGGTAAACTGATTAAGAATTTTTGAAACAAATTATTTTTTTATTTTTTTATGTTTTTAATGTTTGCTTATTTAAAAAAATTTTTTTTTAAATTTATTTCTGAGAGAGAGAGACTGCGTGAGCAGGGGAGGGTCAGAGAGAGAGGGAGACACAGAATCTGAAGCAGCTCCAGGCTCCGAACTGTCAGCACAGAGCCCAACGCGGGGCTCGAACCCACAAACTGTGAGATCATGACCTGTGCTGAAGTCAGAAGTTCAACTGACTGAGCCACCCAGGTGCCCCAATGTTTGCTTATTTTTAAAGGAGAGAAAGAACATGAGTGGGGAGGGAGACACAGAATCTTTAGCAGGCTTCAGGCTCTGAACTGTCAGCACAGAGCCCGATATGAGGTTCGAACTCCTGAAGAGCCATGAGATCATGACCTGAGCTGAAGTCGGACGTTTACCCATGAGCCACCCAGGCGCCCCTGAAACAGAAATTCTCAGAAATATTTTGAAAAAGTTTACTTACTTGAAGTTTAGTTGTCATTTGTACATATTCTTAAATATTTGTGGGAAAAGAAATCTTTTAATCAATTCTGGTCACTTCTTGAAAGGAGGGAGAAGCTGTTAGGATAATTTTCATTAAGCTTTGGTCATAACTTGTACTGGAGATTCATTTTTGTGGGTTAATTTGTTCACCAAACACAAATACACCTGCTGTATTGGCAGGCACATGAGAAGTTCTGGTGCGGAAGTGGTGAGTCAGATCTGAAACCTGCACTGAGAAAATTTACTATCAGAGCTAAATTGTGCCAGTTGGGCAATCATTCAGCTGAAGCCTTGAAGTCTTTTGTCAAAACAAAACAGGTAACATAATTAAAGGATGGAAAATTAAGGGAAATAGAAGGGAAATAAAAGGTTGGAATATGTAATTAAAAGATAATTACCTGCATTAGCTTTATAACTCCAGGTAAAACTACCAGTTTGGATGAGATGGCAGCTCTAAAATGAGTGTCTCCTTGCAATTGAAGTTTCAGCCATCTTGCCGGTATATATTTGCTATATTTTTATCCGAGCTAATTCATGATAAAAAAAAAAATGAGAACAGAGAAGCAAAAAATAGAAAGAAAGAAAGCTCAGGTCATGATCTCACCGTTTGTGGGTTCGAGCCCTGCGTCAAGCTCTGTGCTGACAGCCTAGAGCCTGGAGCCTGCTTCGGATTCTGTGTCTCCCTCTCTCTCTGATCCTCCCCTGCTTACTCTCTGTCTCAGAAATAAATAAAACATTAAAAAAAATTTAAAAAGACTCTAAATTTCCTTAAGCGGTCTCCTGTAGTCTACTGAAGGATCCAGCTGAACTCCATTACCTTGGTGAAAGTAACACTTGGTCTTTACCCCCATACATTATATATTCATTTTTCTAAAATCTTTTTTTGTTTTTATTCCCCACGAGAATGTAAACTGAAGATGTGGCTCACAGTTGTGTTCCCAGTGCCTAGAACAGGGCTTGATACTTAGTGTCCTCACTAAATATCTGGTAAATGAATAAATGTTAAATATTTCCTTTAGTAAGATTAAGGTAAAAGTGAAAAATAAGACAAAAGCTGTCTATCATAAATTTAAGCTGTCACATTAATTGCCCTTCAAGGATTGGTTACTATCAGTGTCTTTTAGACATTTTTCAGTAGGACATTGTGGTTGAATATTGTGTTTGGGATCACAAAACAACAACAACAAAATAGAAAAAGTTGAACACCAGGCTTTTTTGTTAGAATGTAATTCTGTCTTGATTTTTCCAACAGGTAAAAATCTTATTGGATTGATCTTATTTTCGTATGACCAGTTACAAATGCAGGAACAACTTAGAATTTTATCTTGTATCTTTTTAATACTTGAATTTTTTTTTTTAAGTTGGCTCCACACCCAGAATGGAGCCCAAAGCAGGGCTTGAACTCCCAACCCTGATGAGATCAAGACCTGAGCTGAGATTAAGAGTTGGACACTTAACCATCTGAACTACCCAGGCACCCCATTACTTGATTTTTATTATGATTTTATGTGTACTACTTAAAATTTGTATTCTTGAACTAGATAAACTTAAAGCTTTGTTTCTAATAGTACACTAGTGCTGATTTTTGTGTTTTGTTACTGTTTCACAGTTTGTAATACCTCTAATGCTATCTTGAAAGTTTGCAAGTATGAGTAAAATTTTGGGCATGGATTTTAAAAAGTTGGAAATTTTGGGTGGGTATATCTTTAAGGAGGTCAGCTGTTACTTTAATCTCTTGACTAAAATTCCTCTGAGTGTCACTATTGGAGACAGAACATAGATCATTTCACCCATCTACAATTCCATTGTAAATTCAGAGATCATATGTACCAGAAAAGTTCCCTGAAGTAATTCTTTGTTCAATTTTAATGATCTTTACTCTTTAAGTTAGTATGAGATACTCCTATATGGCAGCTGGAATTATTTACTGTTGTTGGTTTATTGTACTGCTTTCTCCAATTTCCCGAGGAACATTTTTATTCTGATGGCATCTGTGAAACCCCCAAGGTGAATCCTGCTTTTGCTTTTGACCTTAGTTCTGCCTTATTGGAGAGTCCTTATAAGTAGTTTCACTTAAACCTGAATTGGTTTTGCTCCTGGAACCCTGGGACTACTATTAAAGCCTAGCTGTGGTTTGGCATCTGAGAAGAGTATATGATTCTTTGTATTGTGACTTTTTTAAAAAAGTTTTTTAATGTTTTATTTTTGAGAGAGAGGGGGTTGGGAACGAGCACGTGTGTGCATGTGCACGCACATGTGCAATGTGGGGAGGGCAGAGAAAGAGGGAGATACAGAATCTGAAGTAGGCTGTGCAGACAGCTCAGAGCCTGACATGGGGCTTGAACCGTGAGATCATGATCTGAGCCAGAGTTGGACATTTAACCGACTGAGCCACCCAGGCGCCCCTGTATTGTTGTGAGACAACATACGTGTGGAGAATGGCTTTTGGATTCACCATCAGTTAAGGCTTAGAAATCATAAAACTGATTGAAGTTGTACAGTGCTAATGGAAGAGTTAAGTATGAAATAAAATTTCATCTCATTTTAGGTATTAACATAAATTTTGGAAAGTAATTGGTCTGATGTTAAGATATGATATTATGTGTTATCTAGTGTTTCTTTGAGTCATAATATTGTGCTTTAAATTTGTTCTTGATTTCTCTTCCCCAGTTTATTTGAGATGGCATATTTTTCTCAGGGAATTTAATCAGACTGCAGCTATTAATATAATCAGCTATTTTTACATCCGAAGTTAATTACTAACATCTCATGCATTTTCTTGAGTAGTACCTAAGTGTTTTAACACTTTAAACCATTGGAATAGTCTAATTCTGGTAAAAGTGAACAGAATAAGAAGAAATGGGCTAAGAGGATGTTGGAGGCAGCTTGAAAAGTGTAACACAGCAAAGAGAGAAAGAAACCAAAATAATATATTTTACAAAGAGGGTGTGTTGATTACATAAAAATTTTAGAAAGATCAATTAGGCTTAAGAGTATTTTATAATTTATTAAAAGTGTGTTTTATGAACCCAAAAAACTCTGCAAGTTAATGTCTGATAACACAGAATATTTAATCAAATAATAGACACTAATGCAAAACTTATAGGACTACCAAAGTTAGTGTGATTATCTTTGTACTGGGTTGCAGTGATAATCATCTTTTTTTCTATATCTATATACCTTTATACACACACATATATGTATCTTCTGATCGCAAATTGAACATTCCTAAGTTTTGAAGTGTGTATGTGGATGGTAAGAGTGATGGCTAGAGTCATATTATTTGGATTTGAATCAAAGTTTTCTCATGTTAAAGCATTTTGGCTTTGAAAATTTAATAATCTTTTGACCCTTAGTTTTCTCATCTGTGTAAGTTAATGGTACTTATGCCACAGGGTTGTTAGAAGTACTAAATGAAATTAACACATGTTAAGTACTGTGAAGCGTTTCCCACAGTAATAATTAGTAAATAATAGGTTTTATTATTAGTTCTTCAGATGTAAATAGCAAGTAGTTTATTTTCATAACTTAGGGTTTAGTGTTTGAAGTTGTTTTCTGTGTTCTTTGTGTCATTGAGGTTTTAAAATGTCAAAAATAACAAATCCTCTTTGACCTAGATGATCTAATTTTCCCATCCTCTCTGTTTTTAATAACTTTCTAATTTATGTATTACATTAAGAGCTAGATTAAGACTAAATTTCAGGAGGAAATCGAGAGGTGCTACCTGTACTTTATGAATTGGTCATAACTAGAACTTTTGACTAATATATATCTTCTGGCCATTAAAGCTTTTTACTGTAGATGAAGTGAAAAGGAAGAGTAGTACAATTTGACATTAAGCTTTAAAAATGCCAGTGTTGTATAGTTTTCTCTTACAGGAAGTACTCTGATTCTTGTCAGTTTGATAAAGTTTTATGTAAAGCAGCTTTGAATTTATGTAAGCTCTTCTATTAGATTGTTCCTTTTATAGTAGGGATAGATAGGTGAGGAATGTAAGAATCCTTTGTTTAAAATATAAATATATATATGCATACATATATCCACACACATATATAATTGGTTTGATTAGTATAGATAATACTGTGCAATGGGTTAAGAAAAGCACTGAGGGCTACATTATTACAAATAAAATTTGTACTTACAAGTCTAAATATGGATATGAAGTATATAAATAATTTCAGTCTCTTTATACAACAGCTGCCTATTTACATTCATACAATAATAAACTGTTATACTCAAGAAGGAGGTGTTCATGTTATAAAAACATTTTACTTAGTTGGAGATTTTGCCATCACAGTCCTTTGTGGGTGAATCTAGATGTCTTTATCTTCCTTTCCATACTTAGGTTTCCCTTCTTATTACTGATGCTTTTTGGATATGTTGATTATTTTCTCTTGGTTCTATCTTTTATTCTCTGTGTCTATAAGCTTACAGCTTACTCTCTTGGGGCTTTTCCCCAACCTTTACCCTTTCCTCCCTCTTAACAAAAAAATAGGCCACGATAAAGAATTTAACCTTGCTTTTTAACTTACACAACACTTATGGATGTAAAAATATTTTCCATTGTTAATTTAAGAGGTGAACAAATAAAACAGCTTATATATATTTAATGCATTGTATTAGAATTTCTTTCTATGGTTGTATGCCTCTTGTCTGAATTTATTTGGATTAAAAGGACTCATGATCTCTGAGTTAATGAACACTGTTGAGTTTTTTTTTATTGTGATTTAAGAGAATTTTGTAGTACTTTCAGGGTCATTGTTCTCATATGAAGCTGTTACTGTACAGCCTTCAGAAGTGTGAAGGAAATTTATGTGAATCTGTGCTAAAGCATACCGTGAAAGTTATCTGAAGTCTAATAGCTGCATCAGATCTAATTGACATTAGATTCTCAGTTTAGTTACTTCAGGTGTTTCTGATAAATTGAATTTTTGAAACTCAATTAATCACTTTTATTTGGCTATTCAGATATCACGTATAGAATTTTGCCCATCCCCTCCTCACTTCCTTTTTGAAAAGTCTACTTGAGAGTCAGTGTAAAATAATGGTACAGAGCATGCTTGAATTTTAAACCAAGCTCAGTGCATGGTCCAGTTCTATGAGCTGTTTCCTCATTTGTAGAATAGAGTTAGTAATATAACTTCTGTCAGAGTTGTTGTGAGACTTAAATATATATAAAGTGGTTAGCAAAGGTGTTAGCCAATGCTAAGTAAATGATGGCTCCTATTGTTGTTTTAGAGGACTCCCTTTTTCATAAGAAGGAAAGGTAGAAGATTGGTGATAGTTAATTGCTAAGCTGGGCATTGAAGATCTAGCTCTCTGCTGTGATAGGCTTGTGTTGTTTTGATTTCCCCTTGGGTGATATATTATGGGGAAAAGCAGAAGTTGAGTTGTGAATATTGAAACTTCTTTCTTGTATTGTTATAGTCATATGTAAATGAGGGAGAAGAGAGACCATTTATGAATATGGCCTGTTTTATCTTGCTATTGCACTCATGAACTGCTGTGGTAAAAGTTTTGTGTACTTCAGAACACTTTTATAAACGGAAGTCTTCTGGTGTATTAATTAAATTCATTCTTTATAATTCAGGTTTTTAAAGGTTCTTATTAATATGAATTGCCATGTAACTAAGCTTATTTTTCAGGATGAATTAATGATAGAGAATGGTCTTGATGTTTGAGGATCTTAATTTAGCCCAAATAGGGTAAGTAGGCAGTAGACCAATTGTTGGGTTAGAAATGACAAGTGTAGGGGTGCCTGGGTGGCTCAGTCGGTTAAGCGTCCGATTTCGGCTCAGGTCATGATCTCACAGTTTGTGGGTTCGAGCCCCACATCAGGTTCTGTGCTGACAGCTAGCTCAGAGCCTGGAGACTGTTTCACATTCTGTGTCTCCCTCTCTCTCTCTGACCCTTCCCTGTTCATGCTGTCTCTGTCTCTCTGTCTCTCTCTCTCTCTCAGAAATAAATAAAACATTAAAAAAAAAAAGAAATGAGAAGTGTAATACTATATTATATCAGAACAGTACATTTTGGTTTAGTGTCTGGATCTAAAGAGAACAAGGTATTTATGAATAGAAAGAAAATTACTGAGAAACCTGGACATTCAAGACTTTAATTTTTTTTGTTTTCTTGCCTTGAAAACTATAATGAAATAATGCCCTCTTTCCCATTAAAACATTTCCATGGTTGTTTCAAGAATAGTAGTGAATGAAAAATCTCCATTATTCAGAAAGAGAAATTTTAAAATAACCTACTTATATACATACATAAATTACATAAAATAAAAAATACATAATTTAAATCAGTTTTTTAAAATCGAAGTTTTCAAACATACAAAAACCTTGGAAAAACACTGCCATTAGCGCCCATGTACCTACTAAGTACCTGGATTTGTTAACATTTTTTGTCATATTTGCTTTATTTCTGACTCTGTGTGAAAAATTTTTAAATTTATTTATTTATATTTATTTATTGTGAGAGAGAAACCCAAGAGGCTCTGTGCTGTCAATGTGGGAGTCTGAAGGGGGAGGGCAGGGGAGTGGCCGGTCTCATGACCATGAGATCGTGACCTAAGCCCCCAAATCAACAATTGGACCCCATAATCCAGTGAGCCACCCGAGTGCTCTTATAACTGAATCGTTTTAAAGTAAATTGCAGATATTATGTCACTTCTTCTTACAATACTCTGATATATCAATCTCCCAAAAATAAGGATTGGAAGGGGGATATTTAAGTCTTTATTTTAATTCCAGTACAGTTAACCTACTGTGTTCTCTCAGTTTTAGGTGTATAGTATGGTGATTCAGCAATTCAATAGATTACCTGGTGCTCATGACAAGTGTACTTCTTAATTCCAGTCACCTAATTAACCCATCTGCCCTTTCCTTTCCCCTTTGGTAACCATAAGTTCTCTATAATTAAGAGTTTCTCTCTTGATTTGTCTGTCTTTTCCCCCTTTGCTTGTTTGTCGTTTCTTAAATTTCATATGTAAGTGAAATCATATGGTATTTATCTTTCTCTGACTTATTTTGCTTACCCTAATATTCCTTAGCTCCATCCATGCCATTGCAGATGGTAAGATTTCTTTCTTTTGTATGTCTGAAAAATATCCCATTGTGTGTGTGTGTGTGTGTGTGTGTGTGTGTATACCACATTTATCCATTCATCAATTGATGGACACTTGGGCTGCTTCCGTATCTTAGCTATTGTGAATATGCTGCTATAAACACAGGGGCGCATGTATCCCTTTGAATTAGTGTTTTGTATTCTTTGGGTAAATATATACCCAGTAGTGTGATTGCTGGATCTTAGGGTAGTTCTATTTTTAACTTTTAATTTCCTGAGGAACGTGCATACTGTTTTCCAGAGTGGTGGCACCAGTTTGCATTCCTACCAACAGTATGCAAGTGTTCCTTTTTCTCCACCTGTTTGTTGTGTTATTGGTGTTAGCCATTCTGACAGGTGTAAGGTGATATCTCATTGTAGCTTTGATTTGCATTTCCCTGATGGTAAGTGATGATGAACATCTTTTCATGTGTCTTTTGACCATCTTTAAGTCTTTGGAGAAATGTCTGTTTATGTCTTCTGCCATTTTTTAAAAAAAGTTTACTCATTTATTTATTTTGAGAGAGAATGAATCCCAAGGAGGCTCTGTGCTGTTAGTATGGAGCCCAATGTAAGGCTTGATCCCCATGATGTGTGGATCCTGGAGATCATGATCTGAGCTGAAACCATGAGTTGGACGCTTAACTGAGCCACTCAGGTGACCCTGCCCATATTTTAATTGCATTATTTTATGGGTGTTGAATTTTATCAGTTCTTGATATATTTTGGATAGTAACCTTTTATCAGATATGTCATTTGCAAATATCTTCTCCCATTCTGTTGGTTGCCCTTTAGTTTTGCTCATTGTTTCCTTCTCTGTGCAGAAGCATTTTATTTTGAGGTAGTCCCACATTATTGCTTTTGTTTCCCTTGCTTCAGGAGACATCTAGAAAACAGTTGCTATGGTTGATGTCAAAGTGGTTACTGCCTACATTCTCTTCTAGGATTTTTATGGTTTCAGGTCTCACATGTAGGTCTTTAATCCATTTTATGTTTATTTTTGTATATGATGTAAGAAAGTGGTCCAGTTTCTTTCTTTTGCATGTTATTGTCCAGTTTTCCCAGCACCATCTGTTGAAGAGACTTTTTCCCATTGGATATTCTTTCTTCCTTTGTTAAAGAGTTAGTTGTCCATATAGTTGTGGATTTATATCTGGGTTTTCTCTTCTGTTCTTTTGATCTCAGTGTCTCTTTTTGTGCCAGTACCATACTGTTTTGATCACTACAGCTTTGTTAATAACTTGAAGTCTGAAATTGTATGCCTCCAACTTTGCTTTTCCTTTTTCAAGATTGCTTTGGCTATTTGGGGTCTTTGTGGTTCCATACAAATTTAAGGATTGTTTGTTTTGGTTCTGTGAAAAATTTTAGTGTTTTGATGGGGATTGTTTTAAATGCAGATTTTTAAAAATTTAGCCACAGTATTATTGTTACACCTAATAAAACTACCAGGATTTTCCTATTATCGTTGAATATTCACTATATTAAAATTTCTGTTTGAACCAGGATCTACTCCAGTGATATCTTTGTTAATATATCTTTACTCCAGAATAGGTAATGTCTTCTTTCTTTTTCCTTCTCTTTCTCATCCTCATTTTCCTTTTCATTGTTGTCAGTGATTGTTCTGTTTTGGGATGCTGTGGAGGATGCACATAACAACATCCTTGGCCTCCATAATAGTACCCAGCCCTCTATCTCCCATCACCTTTGATAACCAAAAAGGTTCCATATGTTGCTAAGTGTCTCCCAGGGAGCAAAGTTGTCCCTGGCTGAGACCCACTGCCTTAAAGGTAGTACCTTTTCTCCATTTCAATTTTTTAGATACTTATTCCTTAGAATTTTTTTTTATCTTGAATTGATTTTGTTCCGTTGTTCTGTGTGTCTAGCCTATTTTGCTTATTTATTTTACTTCCCTTTTTGTTTAGTTAGTAAGTGGTAATTTAAAAAATAGTTTTATTGAGATATTATTCATATACCATACAGTTCACTCAAACGGTATAATTCAGTGACTTTAATACACAGAATTATGCTTCCATTGCCACGGTAAGTTGTAGAACTCATTATCCCCAGATAGAAAAGCCCTCACCCTTGAGGCATCCTTCCCAAATCTTCCCTCCTTTGAGCCCCAGGCCTTCAAAAGTAGGTCTCTATTGACTTGCCTATTCTGGACATTTAATATGAATGGAATCAGAACACATGGACTTTGTGATTGGCTTCTTTCACTTAGCATGTTTTCATGGTTCATCCATGTTTGTAGAATGTGTTAGTACTTGAAAATTTTTTAATTGCCTAATACTCCATTGTATAGATACACCACATTTTGTGTATCCTTTTATCCTTTGATGGGTATTGGGTTATTTCCACTTTTGGGCTATTCTGAATAATACTGGTATGAACACTTGTGTGCATGTTTTTTATGGACATGTTTTCATTTCTCTTGGGATGTATACTAGGAATGGAATTGCTGGATCATATAATAACTATGTTTAGTGTTTTGAGGAACTGTGGACTGTTTTCCCAAAGAGCTACACCATTTGACATTCTCAGCAATATAGGAAGGTTCTAATTTCCAAATCCTCAATATTATTTGTTATTATCTCTCTTTTTGATTATAGCTGTCTGGTGGGTGAGAAGTGGTGTCTTATAGTGGTTTTGATTTGCATTTTCTTTATGCATAATGATGTTGAATCTATTTTCATGTGCTTTTCATGACCATTTATCTTCACTGGAGAAATTGTGTATGTGAATCTTGTGTTCAATTTAAAATTGGGTTATTTGTGTATTTTTGTTCAGTTTTAACAGTTTGTTGTATATTATATATAGCGGCTCATTACAGATATATAATTTATAAATATTTTCTCCCATTCTGTATCTTGGGTTTCGTTTTCTTGATGATATCATTTGAGTGCAAAATTTTCTGATCTTGATGTAGTCCAATCTATCTACTTTTCTTTGGCTGATAGTGCTTTTGTTGTTAAAAGGTATTTAAATTTTGCAATGCATTTTTTAAGTTAACTTCAGGAGATAGTATTAACTTAAGATAGACTTAACAGATAAAAGTAGTGCTGAAATTAAATCGTTGCAGTTTTCTACAACTTAAATTTTAAAAAAATATTTTTTTTGTGAATTTTAATAGCTAGGTGGTGTGTATGTGTTTATAAAAAGACGTTCCTGAGATATGAGGGTGGTGAGTTTGGTTTACATTATGTGCAGTGTTGGATAATTAACAACCACTGTATTCTTTAGTGGGGAAGCTAGCTACAGTAACCTGAAATTCTGCAGTGCTCCTGTCTTCATTTCCCTGCTATGCGTGTTCTTCATGCTTAGTAACACCCTTGGAGTAGGAGGAATCCTCCAAAAGCAGGGAGACCATATATTTCCAACCTTGCCCTCTCTGCTCCTGTAAACTGCTTACTCCTCCCCACTAAATTCTTGGCTGTATAATCTCCTCGCTAAATTCTTAGCTGTATTATCTCATGATAATTGTGGTGCTTATTATTTTTTTTCCTTGCATACACTGAGTCTCTGGGTCTTAACTTTGGAGAGCCTTTATTAGGCTGGCTTGATTCAGCATCACTTGAGGTCCAGGAATCTTAACTCGGATGGTGATACCCTCAAGGATCATCCCTGTTTATCATTTGGCTGCCTCTTCACAGTCACTTGTAGCAGTGTCTGCCCTCCTCACCCCCACCATCTTAGTTATACTTCTTACTGAACCTTTTAAGATTCTTGTTAACTACTTAAATAATTAGATTTTGGCAATATACAAATATCATCTGGTTTTTCTTTATGATTTTCCATACGCAAATCTATTTTAAAGGTCATGTGTGTTAAGCTGTTGCCTCATTATTACTGTAATTTGACTACCTATTTTGTCTTGCTTTCCCAAGAAGGATGTTTCATGTTTTTACTTGGCGAAGTACAAGTTTTATGACAGACTTTGTGAGCATAGCTTGATAGAAATAAGTGTAATAGTGTATTCATTTAAATATTTTTACTGAATTGTTAATCAAATAGTAATAAAATCAGTTAAGAATATGCTATGTCTTTTGTAGGAAAAGTGGTATATGCAATCTAAAAATAATATTGTTTGCACTATATTTTTTGTTAAAAAATTTCATGATTCTTGAAAAGTAAATCAGTACTGAAGTGTTTTTTAGTAAAAAGTGAAAGCATTGTTTTCTTTTTCCATTAAAAAAAGTTTCTGTATATACTTCCAGTCCTTTCTGTATATTTCAACACACTAGAAAATTTTCATTAAATTAAAAAAATATATTGTTAAGGTAGTGATGTGAATTATGTTTTCCTGCTTTAATAAGTTTCTTAAATGTTTATTTAATTTTTTCAATGGTTTTGTTTGTTGGTACACTTAAACTCTTACCTTCCCTCTACCTTATAGACAGTAGTTGCTCAATGAATTGGTTTGATACAGAAACTGTGGGTAAGTGGAACCTAAGTGTTAGGATGCCAGTTGATGATCAGAAAGGAAGGTAAACTGTTGAAGATTAATATTGGGCAAAAAAATCTTGATATGTATAACAGTTATTTAGAAGATTGATCAGGATACTGTGTGTTCAGTATATACTACTGAGAGCATACTGTATGTGCCAAATGTTATCCTTGGCACCAAGAATACATCAATGAACAAAACATACACAATTTATGTCCTCATGAGATTTATAGCATATGGTGTATATCAGAAAATAAACAAGTACTTCCAACATAATGTGGTAAATGAGGGTATTGGCAAGAGAGTGGTTGAAATGGTAAACCATGGTAGTGATACTAAATAAGGAGAAAGAAGAAGAATCAAGTGTCTGCAACTCTGAATGACAAAAATAGATGCAGTTGGTGTAACTAATTTAGAGCTAGAAGATTGTGGTCAGAGAATAAGATAATTTTCATGTTTCCCTTTCAAAGAGGATAGGTGATAATGAAGTCTAGAGTGTAGTCTTAGTGGCTAAAGTGAAATTGCAGTGAAAGTGGGCATAGATGAAATGCTAATGATGTTCAAAGTAGAGTAATGGGTAGATTATCCATATGTATGTTAAATAATTCAAGGTTATGTAGCATTTGGGATAGAGAAGAATGTTGTGTGCCATGTATCAAGAGTTTTGAGTGAGCAGCTAGGAATTCCTTGGAGACTAACAGTTACCACCTGTGGCCATATTGGAATCGCCTGGGGAACTTAAATTCCTAATTCTCTTACCTTAACTTTGCTGCACCTTGGAAAAATGGCTAGTTCTTCTCAGCTCTTCTGATTCAATTTGTATGTTGTGTAGTCTGGGCAGTAAGACTTTGAAATGCCCCAGGTGATTCTAAGGTCCAGGAATTGCACAGGGAACAGGCAGTTTTACAGGAAACTGCCTGGGAGTTGTTTGGGATCCTGATCCTGCATCATAAAGTTGGAGTAAGTGATAAGTAAAAAAATAAGCAGCCTTTGAGAGGGTCGCTGGAGAAGCAGCTTTTACTTAAAGCCAACTAGTGAGGTTTTTGAGGTGTGCTTGTTTGTACCGTAGAATAGAATAAACCTAGAGGAAAGCTTTGGGAAGGAAGAAGGCGGTGGGAAGTTGGATAATGGAGGGGAAAAAACAAGAACAGTACAGTGGCTAGTGTGCGGGAGAGTGCTGGTAAGTGAATAAATTTATCTTTTAGTACTGACCTAAAACAACAGGGCATAGTGAGTTTGGAATTAATGTGGAAAGTACATTCATTAGTCCCATAGTGGATGTCCGTTGGTAACTGGGGTGAATGGTTCTCAGGAGTTAGTTTCAACCTTGATCATAGAAAACATCATAGAAAACGGTAGCCTTGTACCCTTCTCTTTGTTACGGGGTTTAGAATGATTGAGCGAGATCCATGGGAAGACCCAGAATTTTGGGAGGTTATTCTACAGGCTCCCTGGGGAGTGGTTAGAGGCCTGGTCTGTTTTTTCAGATACTGGCAGGTGGACGCTTTGGAGTGTTAAGGCTTGGTCAGTTCTGCATAGCCTAGTTTTGCTCACTCCAATGTGCTACTTATGTGATTTTGGCAATCTGCTGTACCTACTGGCAAATACTGACTGGCAAAGCCTTTACTATTGCCTTACTTTTACACTTCATTATTTCCAGGAAAAATTGTGTGTCGAGTTTCAGATTTGTGACCAAGTATTGATGGGCTTTTCCCCCCCCAATGTACAAGATGTGGCATAGACTTAGAAATCATAAAAAAGGACCTTATATATTACATAAGCAATTTTCTCTTATTAGATGTTAGAATTTTAAGTGTAGAAAGTCAAAGTGAGTTTCACAAGGAAACCACTCAGTCTAGATTAAGTAAAGTATAAACCATATATGGGCCTAGAAGTTTATAGTTGTTAAACTGATTCAAATTTGTGGCGAGAATAAATAGGTTAATTGCAACTTGTTTAATCAATTTGACATGTAACTGTTAAGCTTGGGAAATGAGAACATCAGACTTCTCTGTCAATAGAGTGTAGCAAATTTATTTTTCTTTTAAAATTAAAGCTTTAAAATTTTTTTTAAATGTTTTTTATTTATTTCTGAGAGATAAAGAGACAGCATGAGCAGGGGAGGGTCAGAGAGAGAGGGAGACACAGAATCTGAAACAAGCTCCAGGCTCTGAGCTAGCTGTCAGCACAGAGCCTGACGAGGGGCTTGAACCCACGAACTGCGAGATCATGACCTGAGCTGAAGTCGGATGCTTAACAGACTGAGCCAACCAGGTGCCCCAGAGTTTTTTAAGGTATAATACTTGAAGGCTGAAAGAGCTACCCTAGTTATGCAAATATACTATGAAATTATTTTTGAATGAAGAGTTCATTCAAAACATTCTAAAAAAATTTCGATATATTTTTGGTCAAAATAAGGTAAGTAGTAATGTAGTAAATTTAATAACAACATGATATATAAATAAGAAAATTGTATGCTAAGTGGAAAACAAGCCTTTTTGCATAATTATAGTGTATCATGTTAACTAGTAATTAAAACCCATTTGCTTTTACTAAGCAAAATGTATATTGTGATTAAAGCTTTTATACGTTTTTAATTAGCTGATTTTTCATACAGTGACCTTATTTCATATGTGTTTGAATTATGGAACTAAAAGTAATTTTTTGAGGCTATGACACCAGGTAGATGAAGCCTATGATAGGTGATGGGGATTTAGGGTACATGAAAAGGATGCTTGTAACAGCTGGGTTATGACATGCATTTTTATATCTTTGGTACTCATGGTTTTCAGATGTATTTATTAGCAAAGTGAAAATTGAGGCACAATTATGCGAAATAGTGCTTGTTTTCCTTTTCTCTCTCTTTTTAATTTTAAAGAGAGTGCATGAGTGGGGGAGAGGAGCAGAGGGTAACATGGCGAGGGGCAGGGGGTTTGAGAGAGAAGGAGAGAGGGAGGGAGGGAGGGAGAGAATCTTAAGCAAGCTTCATGCTCAGCACAGAGGCCAAAACAGGGCTCCATCCCATAACCCTGGCATCATGACCTGAGCTGAAATCAAGAGTTGATGCTCAACCAACTGAGCCACCTGGGCGCCCCTCGTGTTCTCTTCTTGGATTGCATTCATTGACTTATCTGATGTTTAAGTCTATATGAATGGTACTGATATTTCTAAAACTGCTAAAACTCTAAAACGGGTGATATTTATTAAGAAAGTATACAAGTCAGTTGTCTCCGTCGTCTTTGGTTACATCTTAATGTTTAAACAGTACAGATTCAAATGATTCAGAGGAATGTTAAGATTTTTCTTTGATTATAACAGCTTACATCTTTGGCTTAAATTTTCTAGGACAGAATTATTTCTACTCTCCTGTATGATGGGAAATTCTGGTAACTCAGGTCAACATTTGTTATGTTGGAATATATCCAAAGCTGCTTCCTGAGGAAGACTTTGGCTTTGCTTATTTGTTAGTCTTTTTAAATTTTAAGACTTACCTGATTTTTACATGTATGTGGGTTAACTCTAAATTAGAAGTATAGACTACCAACGTCTCAGACTGTATGATACTCAGTACAAAGTCCAAAAGATTTGATATTGGGGCAAAATCCCCAACAGTTATTCAGTCCAATCTTTCTTTTAGATTCTCTTTCATCTAATTTTTTGTTTATAGTTGTGATTAGAGTCTCTAATTTTTGCACTTGGATATAGTTTGACCCTTAGAAAACCTTAATCTTAGAACACATTAGTTTTACTCCTTGCAGAGTTGTCTTCATTGAATTGACTTTTAATGTTTATGTCCAGTTTTAATTAAAGTCATTATGAGAAACAATTTTATTAAACTTCCTAATGATTTTACTGCACAACTATTATTGAGAACATTAACCAGTACTTCATACTTTGTTTTTCAGATAAATTCCTATATGATACAATTGTTTAAAAATTCAGAACTGCAGATAGAGAGCACCAGTTAAGTGAGAGGAACCTTGGATATCATCTGTGTCCAACCTGTTGACAGATGAAGAAATTAAGGGCCAGAGAGGTCAGCTATAAGTAACTGGCCTAGAACCTGGGTCTAGAAATTGTGTCTTCTATCAACTGACTTTTTTTTTTTTTAGTTTTTAAAAAATTGAGGTGAAATTGAAGTTGACATAGCAGAGTTAACCATTTTAAAATGAGCAATTCCTTGGCATTTAGTATAATCATAGTGTTGCGCAACCACCACCTCTGTCTAATTCCAAAACATTTTCATCACCTCAGAAAGAAAACTTTATTCATTACACTTGTTCCCCATTTTCTTTCTACTCCTCCCACCCCTCAGCAGTTGGTAGCTACCATTCTGCATTCTGTCTCTATGGATGTAACTGTTCTGAATATTTAATATAAACAGAATCATGCAGTGTTTGACTTTTAGTGTTTGGCATCTTTAACTTAACATAATGTATCCATGTTGTAGCATGCATCAGTACTTTATTCCTTTTTATGGCTGATTAATACTCTGTTGTATATAAATACTACAGTTTGTTTATATCCATTCATTTATTGATGGACATTTGGGCCATTTGCACCTTTTGGCTATTATGTATAGTGGTGCCATGAACGTATATGTGTATGTATTTGAGTTTTTGGTCCTTTAGGGTAAATACCTAGAAGTGAAAATTCTGAGTATTTTTATATCATCTCAGTGAAATTTCTGAGTCATGTAGTAACTGTTTCATGTAGGGTCTTACCATTTTTCATATCACCTAGTTTTATTTTTTTGTTTCCCCTCTCCTCAACTATGATAAAAGCATGGTGACTTGAAAAAGAAAGTGAGCCAAAAAAATTTTTTTAAAGGTATGAGCTCTTACTTGTTATGTTTTATGCAATAGATTTTCAACCACGTTTTTCCATTTTTTCCCCCCTCCAGTGGTTTATTGGCTTATTGAATTTGATTTTGATTTGTTCCTTTCATTCAAACTGAAATTGTAGTCCTTCATTTCTTTTCCCTTGTGATATTTATGTTCTAGAACCCATGAGAATGGTTTTAGAAGTCTAAGTAAATTTATTTATTGTCATTTATGAAAATAACATGAAGTTAATCAAAAAGAAGAAATAACAATGCAGATCTAGTCTTGGGTTTTTGCAAGGAGTTATGTATAGGTTTTAATTGACTTAAGTGCAGGTCAAATTTCTTTGTCTTCCACTTGTGTTTTGGGAGTCAATTGGTAGGGCTTGGCAGTTTGTTTTTGTGCTGATCAAAAATTTTGAGATCATCCTGTCACTTTAGTATCTTTATTAAAACAATACCTTATGTTACACTTGATGAATGGTTGTTGTAGAAAATTTAAAGTAAATGCTTTAAGGTAGATTAAATAGTCATCAAATCTCTTAAGTTTTTGAGGTATGGCTGATTTTGATAGAGTTGGACTAAATAATGACCCTCTGTCGTTATTGAAGTCTACACATATTTTTTTAGTACTTCATATTTTATTTGGTTTTAATCATATTTTTTTAGTATTTCATATTTTATTTGGTTTTAATCATAAAATGGCCCTCACTGAATTGTCTGTTTGCCTAGAAAGAAAAAAAGATTAAACTAATGTTAACTCTGGAAGACCTAATTGAGTTTTCCTGTTAACTGAGAAAACTTCTTATTCCAAATAAGAGTATAAACCTATATTTATAGTACTTGAGGAAAGACTCTGGAGGTCTTTTTTTTTTTTTTTTACTTTAGTTTTAGAAGATAGAGATCTACTAACAGGTATAGAATGCATTTATTTACCTTTATGAAAAGTATTAGGTAAATTAGACCTTTTTTTTTTTTAACGTGCAAAGCACAGAGGGATTTTGGAATTACCTTAGGTGACAAGAATTTTATTATAAATGCAGATGATGAAATCAGTAAAATAAGAGCTTTATTACGTAGCCGCGCTTTGCAGTAGAACAGAAATACGTTGCCTTTTTAGCTACCTGGTTACCTTGTGACCCTCTTTAACATTAGATTTTTGTTAATCCCTGTGGTAGTGCTTTGCTATTATAATTGACCCTCTGTTACTGCTTTACTGCTGCTTTTATCCCTCTTAGCACCAACTGATAGTTTTAAGAGAAGATCTTATTGGTCAGATGTGAGCCACCATTTTCTCTAGGCTGCCTATGTTATCTGATAGAGCTCTTCTGCCAGGCCATCTCACAGAACATTAAAGCAGCTAAAGAAATCTACCATTATAACTATCTTTGGTCTATCATGAGGGGTCATTTATGTGAATCAGAACATGGTGCTCTATTCGTAAGGAGTCCTTCAGAAGATCCTTTCAAGTATGGTAGGCAGGTATTTTTGAGAAAAGTCCAAGAAGAGAGACATTGTATCTGGTGAGTACCTTGCTGGTCTTGAAAGGAAGTTTTGTACTTTGACACAGTTACGGCACTTGCTTTAGGTGCTGCTTTATGGATTTCTAGGGTCTTAGGAGAATGCCATTTTATATTCAAGGTTTAAATCTTTCATGTAGTTAGAAAAATTCTCAAGAGACTTCCGAACGATTGCTTTATGAGTAAATATATCTTTGAATTTGTTGTGTATGTACACATAAACACACCCCTCACACTGTCATGTCAAGTTAATTTTTAAGCCATTTAAGTATAAGAGATCTATAATCCAGTTCTGTCTTTTCAAAGTGAGTAAACAAAAGTTGATAGACATTTTGATTGCCCAGATTTGCATGATATCTTAGAGGAGAGCTATGATTAGAAACTGGAATTCCTAACTACTTCTTTACAGTGTGTAGTGCCTATTTAGTGACTTTGAAAAACAAAAACGGCTTCTGTATTCCTGGCATTAATCTAATCTTGTTTAGGACTTTCCAGTTGGGAATCTTAATTGTAAGGAACAGACATATATTCCAGTTACCTCATAGAAAAAGGAGAAGTCCGAGAAGTAACATGGAACACAGCTAGTCCTGTGGGAACTAAAATGCTGAGATCTTCCCTCTTTCAATCTCTCTCCCTGTCTTCTTTCACTCCTTCCCTCCCTTTCTTCCTCTCCCTCTCTCCTTCTCCCCAATCCCTCTTTCTCTCTCCTTCTCTCCCACTTCGTCTTTCTTTCTCTCTCACAGATAACCACAAAGTCTCTCATCTAAGCTTTTTGGGGTATATTTGCTTCATTTTCAGTTTTTGTCTCAGTTGGTTTCCTGGCTTACTCATTGGCCTATCTTTTCCTTAAAATAGCCACCTCAGTCCCAGCATGTACATACTCTTTTTCAGGTTCATTGCCCACCCTTGGCTGGCTACAATTTGTACCTTTTCAAGTTACTGAGAGAGCCTAGTTCAGATCACTGATGAAGTCAGGTCTCACAAGGCATACATTGTCTGCTAAACAGTAAGTTGACTTCCTGTGAGTCACATAAAGGGAGATGACTTCTTGGATGTGTCTGGTCTAGACTACAGTGAGGTTGGGGGATGGAAACGTAGGTAGGGTAATAGGATTCTTTGTGTGTGAGAGGATGGGATAAGTAGATGTAACCTGCTTTTTACATATGTAACAGTTACTGGCTTTATATTTCAAACAAATTTATTTTGTTTTATTAACTCCTAAATAGCTCCTATATTTGGACGGCAAAGATTGAATGATATTAGCATGGAACATCATATCCTATATATTTGTGCGTTGAGTTCATTAATTGTGAGAGAATCTCTGAAAGATAACTTGAGATACTTGAGAATTCTCATTATCACTTATAGACACATGCTTCTAGGGGCTATTTCTTTTTTAGCCTTTTGTGTGTATGTGTGTGTCAAGTTGTTTATTACAAAAGGAGTCTCGTCAATTTATTCTTATATTCATAGTCATATCACAAACTCTTGAGTTGTATTATGTTCCAGGAACTTTGCTAGCTATGAGGAGATAAAGTTGAACATGGTACGATCCTTGCACTAAAAGAACTTTAAATTTTGGAAACACCTGTCCCTCTTGCAATTAATTAGAGGTCTGTCTTTGTACCTTTGAACCCTTCACCTACTGCTCATTCACCTATTTGACCTGTACTCTTTTTACTAGATTTTTTCCTAGAGCCTGACATACATACAAATCTCTTCCCACTTATTCCTAAACCTACTACACTGTGGTTCTATGCTTACTACTCTATTGATGGTGCTCTCAGTAAAATCATCAGTTACCTTTTGTTGCCAAGTCCCCTGGACATTTACTGATTTTTTTCTTACTAAAGTGTTCTCCAGCTTTTGGATACTACTGATCACTTCTTTCTTGTGGAGATACTTTTTTCTTAGCTTCTGGGACTCCACGGGTTACTAGTTCTTTTTGTCTTGTTAAGCTTGCCTTCTCAGTCCTTTTCATGGGCTTCATTTTTCTTTTTGTGCCCGTTAAAATATTGATGTTACCAGTATTTCAGTTTTGGCTTGATGCTCTCTTTATGATCTACTTCATTCAAATTTATGAGATTAACTATATGTAAGACAGTATCTTCATATTCTATATCTGTAGTCAGAATATTTCCTTGAATATACTTGTATTACTATATCCAGTTCCTTGCAGACTACCTTCACTTGAAGTCTTGTATATTACCCTCAACATGTCCCTTAGTGAAATTGACTTCTTCATCCACAAAGCAAAACAACTGTCTCCAAACCTGTTCTCCTCTTTGTTGTTTTAGGTGACTGGCTGTTCAGCCAGTAACTACTGAAGCTTTAAAAAGCTATGATGATGACTCTTTCTTACGCTCCATGCAGTTAATCACAAGATTTATTGGTTGAGTCATCCAGATACTTCTCCAGTCTGTAGACTTTGGTCCAACCACACTACCTTTGCCCTGTTTCTGGCTTTTAGATAATATGACTGTAATTGCCCTTCATAAATTTTTCTGCCTCCAGTTTTGAAATCTTGCAGATAGTTGATAGAACGGTCTAAACTTGAATATCATATGCTTCTCACAATCTGTCTTTTAAAAACAACCTTCACTGGCCTTCCTGTGGAAGCGTTTCTTGCTTCCATGCCTATTCCTGTTATCTTGTTTTTATTAGTTTCCCTGTTCTTCATCTGGCTATGTCCTGTTACCCTCTGAGACTAATCTTAGGTATCACCTGTTCCCGGATGCTTCCTCTGATTTGTTGTCCTCTCTCCTCTTCATGCTGGGTCAGATCAAGTGCTCTTTCTTAGTGCCTTATAATAGCTGATGCATTTCTGTCATTTTACTTACTGTGTTTTTTTATGTTTATAGATGTGATTCTTTTCCATAAGACTGTGAGCTTCTTGAGGCATTAACAGTGCTTATCTTTAAAATTGCAGAACCTGGCTATGGTAGGCACATGATGGATATTAGTAAATGTTTGATCAATGAATGAAGGAAGCTTCAAGTCTAGAAAAGGCACATACATATGAATAACTGTAGAATTAAAAAAATAATGTTTATTTTTAAGAGAGAGAGACAGAATGCAAGCAGGGGAGGGCAGAGAGAGAGAGAGAGACACAGAATCCAAAGCAGGTTGCAGGCTCTGAGCTGTCAATGCAGAGCCCAGTGCGGAGCTAAAACTCATGAGCCATAAGATTATGACCTGAGCTGTAGTTGAACGCTTGACTGACTGAGCCACCCAGTGCCCCTGTAGAATTTTAAATAGTGCTATGTAGACAGAGAATCCAGGGACTGAACATTTTCTCTGTAGAGAGAGATGTGCTTGTGAGGGAGGACTTGTGTCATGGAACATGTTAAGTTTGAGCTAGTTCTTGAGAGGAGCTTGATAGAGATTCTTGCTAAAGAGGAAAAGTAATCCATCCTAAAGGATAGACACAAGACAACGAATTCTGCTCATGGAATAGTCAGATACTTCAGAATCTCTTCAAAGGTCATTTTGGCAGTAAGGAGGACAGAATAGAGGGGAGGCAGGAATTGTAGTCTTGCATGCTTTAATAAAAGTCTTGTCTAAGGCTTTAATGGTGAAGAGGGGGAAGCCCCAAGAGATATTTAGGATATAAATTATAATTAGTTGGATGTGACAGTTTCAAGAGGGGACAGTTCAAGATAACTCTAAGATTTATCTTTTCAATAATTAGATAGGCACTGATGCCCCTTTTAAGTAAGGGAATATAGGAGATATTTAGGGTATGTAATGAGTTTAATTTTAGACATGATGAATTTGAGGTACCCATGAGAAATTCAGGCAGAAATGTTAAGTATGCAGCTCATTTTAAGTTTTAGAAACTGAAGAGGCTGGGCTGGAGGCAGAGTTTTGAAAGTCACACTATGTAAGAGGTAGTGAAAAGTGGTGGATTAGAAAACAAAATTACTCAGGGATTACATATATGGAAGGTTCTATGAAAGTGAAAACAGAATCCTGCGGATTGCAGGCTTTTTTTTTTCTTAAAGATGATCAAGGGCATATGTACAGCGCAGTATTAATTTTCCTTAATCTCTTTTATTTACTTTAAAAAACTTTTTTTCTTCTTCAGTTTACTTATTTTAGGAGAAAGGGAGAGAGAGCAGCAAGCACAAGCAGGGGAAGGGCAGACAGACAGGGAGAGAGAGGATCCCAAGCAGGCTCTATGCTCTGCACTAACCGCGATATGGGGGTCAATCAGAGGACTGTGAGATCATGATCTAAGCTAAAAACAAGAGTTGGACACTTAACCTCCTGAGCCACCCACCCCCAGACCCCTCCTTTATTCCTAACCACTTTGACAGATTTCAGAAGTTTCCTGTTGGTAATCCCTATTTGTGATTTCCTAATTTTTTTCCTTCCTTTTTTTTTTTACCCATTGGATGCTTTTTGGGACTCTTAGTTTATTCTTCTTTAAAGTATTTGTTGTCAGACTAAACTAGGGAAGAGGAAAGTCCTGACTCAGATATGTGAATTCGGATCCCTTCATGAAATGGACACATGTATTTATACCTTTGCTTCCACTAAGTAATAGGCTGTTCACCATTTTTAAAACATATTACTCTTGGTTTATCTTTTGTTTTCCCACTTTTGATAATGACATAGCCACAGGTAAATATTTTGCATCTCTAAAACAGCTGTGAAGTTCTGATGATAAATTACATCTTGGGCTCAGAATCAGATAAACCTTATACCAAGTGTTGGTACTGTGGCAATACTGAGAAGTTCCTGGCTCATTTTCACAGGGATTATTGCCACTCAGTTTTATCTCATTGTTATCTTGCAAGGATGTAATTCTACAGATTCCAAGTTTTTCATTTTTCAAGAAAAGCCTGAAATTCTGATTTGTATGTGATATTTTAAATGTTTATTCAGAATAAAAAAAAAATTATTTCTTTGCCAAATCAAACATACCACTTTTTGATCCCTTTCTCCAACCTTAAATTGTTTATAACAAATATCAACCAGCATCACCTACTGAGATGTTTGAGGGGTATTTGATTCTATTGCATATTAGGATAAGAGAGGAAACTTGACTGGAAGCCACAGAAGACTATAGTGGGAAAGGAGACAGGCTCAATTCCTCAGTTTGGAAGATTGAATAATAATTGGGTCATGAAGTCAAATGGGCTGAGACTTACTCCATATGCAGTAAGTATTCTGACAGTGAATTCTCCTTATCTTCAGCTCTCTGTTTGCTGAGGTCTTGATTCTGAGCACAATGATCACTTAGGGAGGATAATTTTCTTTCTTTTTTTTTTTTTTAATTTTTTTTTTAAAGTTTTATTTATTTCTAGGAGAGAGAGAGACAGCGCGAGCAGGGGAGGGTCAGAGAGAGAGGTAGACACAGAATCTGAAGCAGGGTCCAGGCTCTGAGCTGGCAGTCAGCACAGAGCCCGACGCGGGGCTCGAACCCACGAACCGCGAGATCATGACCTAAGCGAAAGTCGGACGCTTAACCGACTAAGCCACCCAGGCGCCCCTAATTTTCTATTATTTTATGCTGAATATTTAAATACAGAATTAAAACACCCTCCCTTTCCTCTGTCTCTTTCTGTGTCTCTTTGTTTCTGTCTCTGTCTCTCTCCCTCTCACCCCTCCCACTCTACTTTGTTGTTTTGCCCCAAGAATGCAACCCACATAAATAATGTTTCTGTCAGTTTCAAGTTCAGAATACCTGGTTTGTTAGGGCTTACTGTATTATCTTGTTTTATTTATTTTTGTTGAGTCAAAGTAAAGAATTTTTATAGGAAATCTCGTACTCATTCCATGGAAAAATCAGGGAGATATGTTGAAACTGACCTTTGGCTTTTCTGCGTTTTCTTCAGGGGAGGGAGGAGTAATGATTCTTTCAACTGGAACTGTCATAGTTTTGATTGTGCATGTTTTAGCAGCTTCACCTAGTAAGTAAATAAATTGCATTTCTATGAAAATTAAAACTTAAAAATTATATTTAAAATATTACCACAAAATGTTAGAATTAGATGATTAATTCTTGATTTCACTGGTTTTTGACCATATCATGTTAGATTATGAGAGGTATTTATATACTAGGAGCCTTGAATAAAGGAAATCTCCACCCAATGATTTTCTTTGGGTGGAGAGGGGAGTCTAAGTGGAATTGAAGTATGTGCTGGTGTATATCAACCAAAATTTTGATCATCTAATCGTTTTTCATACTTAGGTGACACATTTTTTATTTGTTTATAGTTTCTCTTAGAGTTTTTTGTGTCACAGTGGTTGATCTCTAGTTTCTTACACTAAGATGAGAGATTATAAAATCTGTGAAATGAAACAAAATAGTTAATTTTAATACCATATAGATAGTTTTGTGGGTTTTTTTTACATTTTATTAAAAGTTGAATGAATTTTGAGCAGTTTGACTTTGAGCATTTGTTCTTTTGAGCATTAATAAGATTATCATAATTTATGACTGATGCCATCTTGTTATCATTTTCTCTCTGTGAAATCATTTTGTACTTGTGATTATTTATGTGTAGTTTTTATTTATATATTTTTTATTTTTTTTTTAATGTTTTATTTATTTCTAGGAGAGAGAGAGGCAGCGTGAGCAGGGGAGGGTCAGAGAGAGAGGGAGTGACAGACTCTGAAACAGGCTCCAGGCTCTGAGTTGGCAGTCAGCACAGAGCCTGACGCGGGGCTCGAATCCATGAACCGTGAGATCATGACCTAAGCGAAAGTCTGACGCTTAACCGACTAAGCCACCCAGGCGCCTCTTATGTGTAGTTTTTAAAAGATTTTTTGGGTGATAGTTTTCAGTTTACAGTAAAGTCGGGAGGTATATAGAGATTCCCATCTTCTCTCTGCTCTCATATATGTATACTCTTCTTACATATATCTTACAAAAATGGTAGATTCTGTCAGGGGTAAACCTACATCAATGCATGATAGTCACCCAAACTCCATAGTTTACCTGGGGGTTCACCCTTGTCGATGTACATTTGGTGGATTGGAGAAGAACTATAACAACATATCCATCATAATATCATCCTGGATATTTTCAGTCCCCTAAAAGTTTTCTGTACTCTTTACCTGTTCATCTCCCTATCTTGTCTCTCCCAACCACTGACCTTTTTATTGCCTTCATGATTTTGCCTTTTACAGAATGTTACATAGTTGAAATCATACAGTATGTAACTTTTTTATGTTAGCTTCTTTCACTTTGTGACACACATTTAAGGTTCTCCGTATCTTTTCATGGCTAGATAGCACATTTCTTTTTACTGCCAAATAATATTCCATTGCTTGGATGTACCACAGTTTATCTAGTCACCTACTTGAGAACATCTGGGTTGCTTCTAAGTTTTGCCAGTGATGAATAAACTTGGTTTAAACTTTGTGCAGGTTTTTGTGTAGGCATGTTTTCAGTCCTTGCTGGATCATATGGTAAGAGTGTATTTAGTTTTGTAAGAAATTGGCAAATTGTCCTGCAAAGTGGTATTTACGTTTCTACTAGCAGTGTATGAGATTTCCTGTTGCTCCACTTCTTGGCAGCATTTGTTGTTGTCACTGTTCTGGATTTTGGCCATTCTGGTAGACATATAGTGGTATCTCATTGTGGTTTTAATTCACATCTCCCTGATGACATATGATGTGGAATAGCTTCTCACATGCTTATTTGCCATGTATATCTTCTTCAGTGAGGTGTCTGTTAAAGTCTTTGGCTCATTTTTAAATTAGAATTGTTTGTTTTCTTATTTTTAAATTAAGAGTTCTTTGTATATTTTGGATAACTCCTTTATCTAATGTGTCTTTTGCAAATATTTTCGCCTAGTCTGTGGCTGATCTTTTACTTATTGTCATACTATCTTTTGCTGAGCAGAAGTTTTTAATTTTAACGAAGTGCAGTTTATCATTTATTTCTTAATGGGTTGTCTTTGGTGTTGTAGCTAAAAAGCCATCATCATGCTCAAGGTCATATAGGTTTTCTCTTATGTTATCTTTGGAGTTTTATAGTTTTGTCCTTATTTTCGGGTCTTTGATCTATTTTGAGTTACTTTTTCTGACAATTCTAAGATCTGTTGTCCTCAGTTCTTTTTTTTTTTTTTTTGGCATATGGATGTTTGTTTTTTACATCACCATTTGTTGAAAAGAATGTCTTTGATTATATGTAGTTTTTTGGAAATTCTTGGATAGTGCATGTGGCCCTCTCAGCTTACATTGTTGCCATTTATAAATGGAATCTTTAAAAATTTTTTTAAATGTTTATTTTTGAGAGAGAGAGGGGAAGGGCAGAGAGAAAGGGAGACACAGAATCTGAAGCAGGTTCCAGTCTCAGAACTGTCAGCACAGAGCTCAATGCGGGGCTCCAACCCACGGACCATGAGATCATGACCTGAGCCAAAGTTGGATGCCCAACCGACTGAGCCACCCAAGGGCCCCAATAAATGGAATCTTTAAATAGATTTAGGCATCACGTTATAAGTAGCCTTGAGCATTGGGCTTAAGACCAGTAAACAAATGATATTCTCTGTTCTACTTTTAAATCAAAGGTTACTTTTTCTGTGGCACATTCTTGAATAGCCTTAGCATTTGTGAATCTTTGTTCACTTGGAGTTTTTATTTTTGCAAATTACTAGAATTTTAGTACATAAAGTTTGTAATCAGTTTTGGGTAATACCGTTTTGATGGGAAAAAAGTGGGTAACCATAAAGAAAGGAGGTTGATTTTCTTAACTGCAAAATTGCATTCTGAAGACCATTTCAAAGAAGTTTGCATACTTTTTTTAAGCTCTAGAGGGTTTATCTTTTCTATATTCCCACTTTGTAAATCTTTTTGTTGTGGCACTTAATCATTTTTATATTGTCATTACATGTGTATTTTACTTAGTTTGTGAGCATATTGAGGACAGAAATTGATAAGTATTTGTATAATTAAGGCCCATTACATAGCTATGTAATTATTATAGAATCATAGGAAATCCCCCAAAATAATTATTTTGAAGAATAGTTGTTCTTATATAAAATGTGCATATAACCACGCAAAAAATAGGATATTATAATTCATTACTTAGTTGCATATTTAAAAGAATCTTTTGTTTTTTAATGTTTGTTTACTTTTGAAAAAGACAGATGTGGGGGGGGGGGCAGAGGCAGAGGCAGAGGCAGAGGGAAACACAGAACTTGAAGCAGGATTCAGGCCCTGATCTCTTAGCATGGATCCCAATGTGGGGCTCGAAACCATGAGCACTGAGATCATGACCTGAGCACAAGTCGGATGCTTAACTGACTGAGCCACCCAGGCGCTCCTAAAAGAATCTTTTTCTTAATTGAATAGCCAAGTGTATTTTGCTCTACTGTGAACGAATGACAGGAAAATTTTAATCCCAGATTAATTCCTGGGGTGTAAACATGGTGCATGTTTTGGGGCTGTTTATTTCGTGCAATATTTACATGAGAAATGCAAGTACATTTGCTGTATAAGTAAATTTTGTGGTTATTGTGTATGTTCAAACAATTTTTTAAATAAAGCATTTCAAACATTAAAAGTAGAAAGATTAATATAATGAATTCCCTGTCTTCATGCCTGTCTTAGACATTTATCAATTCATAGGCAGTTATATTTTATCTATATCCTTTTTTACTTTTTCCCCAATCTCTACTTAATAGCATTATTTTGAAGTGTATTCTAGATATAAGATTTAATCTATAAATAAATCTTCATGTGTCTGTAAAACATAAAGACTCTCTTTGTTAAAATATAACAGTATCATTATACCAACTAAAAAATAAACAGTACTTAATATTAAATATCCAGAAAATATTAAGAATTACTCATTACGCATTTCTCTTCTTTTCCTCCTTTCTCTCCTCATCCTTCTTTCTCTTTTCATTTTTTTTTTTAATTTTTATTTATTTCTAGGGGAGAGAGAGAGAGAAACAGCGTGAGCAGGGGAGGGTCAGAGAGAAAGGGAGATCCAGGCTCTGAAATAGGCTCCAGGCTCTGGGCTGGCAGTCAGCACAGAGCCTGACGCGGGGCTCAAACCCACGAACCGCGAGATCATGACCTAAGCGAAAGTTGGACGCTTAACCGACTAAGCCACCCAGGCGCCCCACTCTCTTTTCATTTTTTGACTGTATTTCTGTTAAAATCAAGTTGAATAAGCTCTGTATATTGCAGTTTCAACCTACAGATTCTCCCAAATGTTCTTCCTGCCTCTCTTGCCCCCTTCTTGTACACAGGTTTTCTCTTACCCTTCATTTGTTGAAGGAACTGTGTGTTTTTTGCCCTTTAGTGTTTCTCACAACCCAAGTTTTTGCTTAGTTCATCACCATGATGTATTGTAACATTTTCTCTAGTCTTCTGCGTTTCCTGAAATCAGATTCAGGTTTGATTCCCCCACTCCCTCCAAATAAGAATATTTCATAGATGGTGGTGTGTTTTTTTTCTTTTAAGAGGCATATGATACCTAGTTTGTGCTCTCTCTCTTTCTCTCTCCCTCCCTCCCTCCTCTGCTAGACCTCTAATATATTAAGGATTGCAGTATGGTGTTATTCTGATTCTATCATTTCTTCTTTATTATATGGAGTATTTCATTAAAGAGAAACTAAATTTTCATAAAGTTTCGGGTTACCCTGATAAATGCTTAATTCTGTGCTACTTTTCGTACAGAGTTGCACCCTTTGAAGGTGATCAATGGAATTTTTTTAAAAGTTCATATTTTTATGAACTCAAATATTTGAAGTGCTGCAGTCCCTGCAATTATTATTTTTTAGTGATTTCATCTTTTGCCAATTGAAGCCTTTTCAGGTTGTCTCCTGAGTGCTTTTGTTAAACTTTATTTGTGGGACTCAAACCCATGAACTTGAGATCATGACCTGAGCTAAAGTCAAGAGCCTGACTGAGCCACTCAGATGCCCCTCCTGAATCCTTTTGACTTATCCGCAATAGCTTTCTGGTATATCCAGGTGCTGCAGACCCATTTTAAACTTGTTTCCTGCCCCAGACTTGTAATCAGCCATTGCTTCAGTGGCCCTGGTTTGCTTTAGTGGAACTGTCAACACTATTTTTTACTGAAGCACTATTAGATTTTCAATGTTATTGTTCTTAGAATGTATACCACTAATGATCCACAGTTGAATAATTGTATTGTAAAATCACTTAAAATTGTTTCTCTGTGTGTTTATTACACATTGTTAGCATGTAGTTAGATTTGTTTTACTTTGCTTTTGATGGTATAAAAATATTTATACCGTCACAAAATCAGATCTACACAGCAGAGTATTTTTAGCTGTCTAGTTCTCATCCTTGTCTCCTCTACCTCCGTTTTCTTCATTCCTCATAAATCATTTAAAAAAGTTTCTGTATATCCTTACATTTTAAAAATAAGCAAATGTGTGTTTATTTATAACTCCCTTTCTTAGATGAGTGATAGCTATACATACTTATATGTAGTTGAATTAAAAATAATAAGGGTATATATGCTGATACAAAAAATAACAATTTGTGCAAAATACAAAATACATAGAATTGATATTTTCTGTTCTGATATCTTGATGGATTCTAGTAGCACATAATTAGAAGTTTAACTGTCTTATTCTTTGGTAGGTTTAAAAAATTTGCTTTAACCAGTTATTTTTAAGGGAATATTTTTCATTTTTTATATCCTATATATACACACACATTTTTCAGTCTCATTCATAAACAAAGATCGACCTTCATCTGCCAAATGGAAACATTTGGAAAAGAATGTATTTTCCTTCTTTTTGAGGGAGATTGAAGGTTTATTTATTATTTAAAGATATCTTTATTATTTTTGAGATTTATTACACATTTAGATTCCAAAACAATATGTGTAACTAGAAATATGTAGTCTCTGAAAAGCTCTTTTGATTAATTTATTTCAGCCTTGTGTATCTACTATAGACCTTTTATTAGAAATCCGGGAAGCCTTGGTAAAGTAGTTTTTCAGTTTGAGGCTTTGAGCGTTTATTGGAAGCCTATCAGGACTGTTCTTTGCTATACTGCCTCATCTACATTTTAAATACTTTTATGATTTTTCCTGCATAAGAGAAAGTATTCAGTAAATACAGTCTTTGGTTGTTGTTGTTGTTGTTGTTTTTCCCAGTAGTTCAGTTACATCAAGATCCTAATTCAGTGATTCCTGGAGTATGGGCTTTGGGGATGAGAAGAGGGTCTGTAGCCTATAACATAGTTTTTATCCTGAATAAATAAATACATATTATGAATGTACCGACTATTGTTTTCAAACTGTATATAGGTATTTGGTAACTGACAGAATCTAGTTTAAAAAACACTAATATATTATAGCTTATATTTTCTTTGTCACTGAATGCTAGGAGTCCTAATTGTGTACAATTGTGTTTATGACCTTTTATAACTAATGCTCTAATAAAAAGTGAAAGGTTTGTTCAAGTGGTCATCTATATATTTGTACATAATTCATTCTTGAAAATGTGTAGCAGTTGAACAACGCACTTCGACTGTAAGGGAGAGGGTTCTATTATCAAAGAATTAAAAATACACACCCCCAGTTGGGAGAGGTAGGAGAAACTCTACAGGTATCCAGTGGATGTTACCTTTGCCAGTTGGATATTTAGCCATCTTGGAGACCAGGGTCATTGACTGAAGTGTCTACAGGCCGTCTTTCTCCCCTGGCTTAAAAGCTGAATTGAAAACACCCTGTCACAGTAGTCTTCAATCATCCTCCCAAGAATATCCTAGGTATCTTAAATAAGAGTGAGTGGAAGACGATCTTTATTCCCTTGTCCTTAGAAGGTGAAAAGAGGGTTTTGGGACCAGTTGCCCCAGCAAATGTACTGATGATCCCTCTGTGGCTGCTGTTCTGTGACTTCTTTCCTGAAAAGGAAGTAATAGTGTGGATTATTAAAGCTTAAAGAAAGCTTTTTTGTCCATCATTCTCATGGGAGAACAAGGTCCAGCTTTTTGGGTGTTTTTGTTTTTGTTTTTGTTTTTTGAGGGTGGGAATTTGGTATGGTTTGTACCAGAAAGAATGTATAACTGCCTACAGCCATAAGGTAAGGATTGGAGGAGCATTTCAATTTAGGCTGCTTTTATTTTTCACTTTTCCTAGGCCCATTTCCCCTTTCCCCTGTCCTTTCCTTTTCTCCCCTCCCTTTTCTTTCCATTCCCTTCATTTTACTTCTCTAGTTATTAAATGAAATAGTTCTATATTTAGTGAGCAGCTTCTTTTTACCAGGCTTTGGTTAAATTATTATATAATGTTGAATGAGACAGGGTTCCATGTCAGGAGCACATTCTTTTGAAAGTAATTGGAGAAGAACTTCCAACTTATCATAAATGGAATAAGGTGGGAGGAAAATAGGGTATAGTTACAATAAGGCCACTTGTCTTATGGGTACTTATTTTTTTGTTAAACTCATATGACTTCTATGACCCAAGTTGGCGCTGAAGTAGTATCAGTTTTAAGATTGTCAGCACTATCTTTCCGGGTGCCCTTTGCCATATAACGTGTTCATATATAGCAGGTCATTTTAACTCTGAGAGTGGTTGACCCATTCTAGTGAGACGCACGTCAGAATCTGACATCCACGTTGTGGTAGCTGACCATCTGTTTTATATGTGATCTAAAATAGTTCTTCCCACTTAGCTCCATTCTCTTCCTAGAGCCAGGAGACTCTGGGTGTTGCTTGCATCAAAATAGCTGTGTCATTATGAAGAAAGTTACTTAATCAGTCTACTACAGGTCGACTTGACTTGAGAGCCCACTTATTGCTAATGGGAACTTTGGATCAAAGAGAACAATTTTGCAGAGGTTACATAGAATGTAAGTGGCAAATTGAATCTGTATTTTCAAACTTTGTGTTCTTAGTAGTGTATTATGCTACCTTCCCTATCATAAAACACTGGTGAGGAGCAGATGAAATAGATATCATTAGGACTTGATAGGCCTAAAATATTACAAGGGAAATTATTTCCACTTTCTTTCTGTTGTCAGGAGGCATTATCCTCTCTTGGTTCTTGAGCATCTTGGCATCAGGTTAGTTTTTATGTCTGTTTTTCCCTTTGCTCAAAGCCACAGTGATATGCATAGGTGTTAGGACATGCTCATAAATTGAGACCCTTTGAGATTCTTTCCATTATTTATGTAGGGTATACATGGTTAAATTGATTGTTTAATAGTAAAAATTGTATACTTCATATTCAGACCAGGGATTTATTATATTTATTACAAGTCATTTTCTGACTAATTTCTTGGGAGGCATATTAAATTGATTAATTTTTGGATAAAAGGAAGCACTCATTGATGATTTTAGCATTTTCTTCTTATTGTGATTTAACTTCAGGCAGTTTTCAGTGACAAATTTTAAGGTTTATAAGGAGTTGGGGTTTGCCTAGAATCCAATCTCACTTTTATACTTACTAGTTTGCATGACCTTGGGCAGTTTTTATTTTAAGCTTTTCTCTCTTGCTAAACTGGGAATAATCGTGATTAAGGTAAATTTGAATACAAGACCAGAGACTCATTTACTCCCCACAGCAGCCACATAGGTGAGGAAATTAAGGCATTTGGTGATTACCCAACTAATAAATAGTAAAAGGTGAGATTTGCACTTAGTCTAACTCCAAAGTCCATACTTTTTGGGCACTGTGCTGTACTAACTTTTTGATTACTTAATACGTTGTTCTGAGAAATAAATGAGATAGAGTATTTAGAATGTTTGGTAGAGTTTTGTTTCTCAAAGCTTTTTGAATTTTGGAGTTGTGGATAAGGTTTTGTGGACCTAGAGATTAAGGGGAATTATAAATAGATAGTGGTCCTTTGTTCTAAACAGTTCTCTAATAGCTTGTTAGAAGTGAAAGAATCACAGAGATAACAGATTAGCATTTTAAGAGTTTGTATTTAAGATCCTTAAAGTTTGAGAAGTACTGGAGTAGATGATCTTGAAGGTTTCTTCCAATGCCCAGTTGATGGGTCAGAGATTCTAGGAAATCATATAGCATGGGTATGTCGATGTTGATTATTGTATTTAGAGAAGAAAATGATAATATATCAACTATTTTAATGTAAATCACTGTAATAGAGATCTGTTTCTATTTTTTGGCTTCCACATTAGGTCAGTTCTTAAGGTAACTAATACCTGTTTGAATTTGTAAAAAGTTTCTGATGTGGTACAAAACTATCCTAAATTTTATCGTCTTAGGAAATAATTAGAACTCAAGATTTTTATATGGTATAAGATCAATTGTTTTTCTTAATCTCACCAAATAATAACATAATAGTATCAGCCAATTACATTATATTTGGGAACACTCAGAATAATACAAAACTTTTTAGTTTCGGACAGTTTATTGTTCTGGTGTTTCAGTGAACAGTTTAAAATTTGAAGTTAACTATAAACACCTGACTTGCTTGATTTGAAATGTTTAATTTTATTAGTCTCAAGAGTATAAAAATTTCTCTCAAAATTAAAGAAAGGGTCTTCTTGTGTAGAATTTTAAAAATATTACAGTAAAATCTGTTTTGTTCACTGTTAAATCACTAGTGCCTGGCACATTGTAATAGATATTGACAAGTAATTTGTAGAATGAATGAATAAAATTAATATTTTGGTCATTTTGCTATAGTTTTCAAGTGAGAAGAGATAAGATTCTGAAAACTTATGTTTTAGACATTTGAGCATTTACCCATGTTAACTAACTGCTGCATTAAATAATCTTTTCTGTATTAACTAATTGTGATTGTTCTTTGAAAAAATTTTTAATAGTGAGATATAGGATTCAAATAGAAGAAGGAATATTACATTTATTCAGCTTAAGGCAAACAATTAAGAAATAGAACATTGCTAAGTACTTGAGAAGCCCCCTGTATGTTGTCTTCAGTTGTATGCTCCCTTCCTTTATCTACAGAAGTAGCCACTCTGCTTGGTTTCATTTTTAAAACTTCTTATTATCTCTTAGTATTTAGTTTAGCTTTGAAAAACTGGGTAGCAAGCATAAATCTAGCATTGTAAAGAAAGAGTAATGTAAATATTAGGCCACCTCTCAATGAAGAAGGTAAATTGATTAAAGTACCTGGGTCGTAGTCTGGTTTCCACTTTCCTGAGAGTGTATGAGAACTCTGCAGGGTATTCATTGGATAAGGTTTTGAGTGAATCTTGGGAAATAGCATCTGCTTTCCATTGTTGGGCCTCTGGCAGTACTGTAGTGTGCATCAGGTAGTAGATGTTCAGCATAAGTATTGTCAGAAGGATTGGACTGTTCTGTATTTTAAATCCCCATGGCTTACTTTCAGCTTTTAGAAGTCAGAAACCACTTCTGTAGGTGAAATAGTTTCTCCAGCTGATCCAAGGAGGAAGCCATGAGGTCAGGAGAAACTTCATCAGCAGGTATTCTGTCCTCTGGTTAAAAAGATAATAGTGGCCAGAATGAGGAAAAAGGATAATAAAAATACAAATGAACAATTTGCACTAGTCTTATATAGAAGAAGAAATTTTTAAAACTTTCATAGAGTGACATTAAAGAGGATATGAATAAATGGAAAAATATTACTTTTGGTAGGAAGAGTAATTATTATAAATTCTCCTTAAATAAATCTTTTCTAAGATTTCTGTTCATATTTCATCTAGCTGAGAGCTTCTTATATAGTCCTATAAATATAACTTACATAGCAACCATATATAATTGCTTTATTTTTCTCCATAGCACTTATCCCCAGCTGATATAACTATACATGTATGTATTATTTGTTTTTTCTCCTTCTGGAATGTAAACTTATGCAAATGTGTGCATTTATGAGAATATGCTTATCTCTCTCTCCTTACTAGAATGTAGCATTATGAGGATATGTTTTATTCCTTATGGTTTCCCCAAGCAACTTCAGCTTATAGCACCTAGAAAACAGTCAATGACTGGTGAATGAATGAATAAATAAAACTTCTCTTTCTCTCATAATCTATAGAACTTACTGTCTATTCCATAGTTTTTTGGTCACTAATTTTGTTCACTTTAGCATCTTATAATGCTTTCTATTATTTTCTTTTGGTTCAGTGTCTAATTGTTTCATTCCTGTAAGACATTCTTTTCTGTGCTCCTTGATGGCAGGAATGGGACAAATGCCTCCTTTGTAGACCTCACAGTACAAGGCAAATGGGTGTAGGAACTTGTTGAATTGAATACATTTATTTATTCATAATGACTTAAATTGCTAAAATCCAGTTTGCCTTCAACAAAAGGAGTATTTTAAATATATAATACAGTATAATTCTAAACAAAACAGGGTTGTTTTTTGTGTTTATTTTTAAGGATTGAGAATTTTTCGAGATGTTTTTTGAGATCATGGTATATTTTGGTAATTGAAAATTGGAAGTTGTGCAATAAAATTTTATAAATTTCTATGTACAATTTGAGTAAAAAAATATTTAGTGAGATGTGGATACCTTACCTTGAAATTTTAAGTTTAAAAAAAATGTCGTTATACTGTATTTATGTTGGAACTTAGTTTTCAAATGAAATACTCTAAACAAGTACAACTTTGTGAGCTACTTAACCTTTTTATATACTTGTGTATATATATACATATGTATATAAATGTTTTTATAAATCCTTTTTTTTTTTTTACCATTTCTCATACCAGCATATCATTGCGTAACGATTGCCAGTTGTGCCTTTACATTGACACTAGATTTATAAAAAATCATTGCTGATGTACATAGATTTTGTATATTGTTTCTTGGAGGTAAGTTTCCAAGAATGTAGTTAACATTTTCAAAAATATATATGTAACAGTTACTGCAAACAGTACCGTATAGGTTAAAAGGAGAGATGTAAAACTATGTAAAAGTTTTGTTCTTTTCTAATTCATATGGAAATTTATTAAAAATTATTTTCCTTTGCTTTATTTCAGACCAGTCTATCCATATGGGGATGGGGAAGCCTTGGCATTGTCCTTTCTCTAATAACCTTTGGACCCTTTGTAATATTTTATTTGGCATTTTATATCCTCTGCTTTGTGGGTGGGTAAGTATTCTCAAAGATAACCTTACAATTCCTATGTCATACTGAGTTGTTAAAAATTGAAACAAATGACCATGAGGCCTCAAGAATAAGAAAAAAATGACCACGAGAAATGGAAGTATGATTGTGAATGCTGTTTTTGAAAATTATTTTTTACCAAAGTTAAATGGAATAAAATTAAGATACACGATAAAATAAAAGCAGTGGTGATTGGGGATGCCTAGGAGGCTTAGCCGGTTGAGCATCTGACTTTGGCTCAGGTCATGATCTCCCGGTTCATGAGTTCGAGCCCTGCGTTGGGCTTTGTACTGACAGCTCAGCCTGGAGCCTGCTTCGGATTTTCTGTCTGCTTCTTTCTCTGACCCTCTCCTGCTTGTACTCTCTCTCTTCTTTCTCTCTCTCTCTCTCTCTCTGCCAAAAATAAATAAACGGTAAAAGAAAAAAAGCAATGGTGATTGTTATTTGTATCAGAAATATGGGGAATTAAAGTTTTTTCAGTTTCCAATGATAGAAACTTTTTGTATAATTTGAAAAGTTTTAAAGAGTTTTTATTCCTTTTGGTACCATTACCTTTTAGGAGTGAAATTTATCTAAATCTATTATAGTATTAATAAAGTAAGTAACTTAAATTGAGTTGATTCAAGTTTTACATAGTATAGTAGAAGATACTGTTTCATTGATTAGATCAAACAGTGTTAATTATTTTCTTTAGGGAATGTAGAAAATTCAAATACCTGATTTTGCCATTTTCTTTTCATGTTTATTTGGTTAACAGTGTTTATGCTTTACCTTGAATTGATAAACCTTTGCAAGAGAGGTTTTGGTCATGATTTAGTATAGCTTCCTATATGAACCATTTGGTATCAGATGTGAATTGTATATGAGAAAATATATAGAAAGAAAACAGAGGTGGATGCTTGTCATTTAGATACTCAAACCAAGGTAGCTTAGCTGAGTTACTTAGCTGTTGTTACTATGTGTGTGTGTGAATGTACATATATGCTTGTGTGTGTATGTCCGTATTTTAAAGATACATTTATGTAATTATTTGTGGAATGAATACCTTTGAGTTCTTTTTAAAAATCTTTTTGAGTTCTTTTTTTTTTTTTAAGTTTTTGTATTTTGAGAGAAAGAGAGCAAGCACTAGCATGACTGTGGAGGGAGGGGCAGAGAGGGAGGGAGAGAATCCCAAGCAGGTTCCACGCTCTCAGCAGAGGAGGCTGATAGGGGACTCAAACTCTGGAACTGTGAGATCATGACCTGAGCCAAAGTCAAGAATTGGATGCTTAACCAATTCAGCCACCCAGGCACCCTCTTGAGTTCTTTTTAAAAAAATCTTTTGCGACCCCAAATATTTGGAGGAGTTATTTGAACCTATAGGTTTAGAGAACTTATCTGAATTGAATAGCACATATAGACTGTGTCCTGAGAGACTATGTAAGACACTCAAGGACTGGCTTCTGAATATACTTAACACCACCCACCTCTTTCACACTAGGGTTTGAAAATTATGTGTAGCCATTTTATAGGGAGTGCACCCACTGTTAGTAGAACAAGTGAGAAATCAAGCAGATACCTTAAGGACTATTCCTAAGACTATTTTATTTCAGATTTAATATTTTCTTTTTTTTTTTAATGTTTTATTTATTTCTAGGAGAGAGAGAGAGACAGCGTGAGCAGGGGAGGGTCAGAGACAGAGGGAGTCACAGACTGAAACAGGCTCCAGGCTCTGAGCTGGCAGTTCAGCACAGAGCCCGACGCGGGGCTCGAACCCACGAACCGCGAGATCATGACCTAAGCGAAAGTCGGACGCTTAACCGACTAAGCCACCCAGGCGCCCCCAGATTTAATATTTTCATTATTACTTAGATATGATACCATATACTGAAACATTTGGAAATAAGCCGTAGGAATTAGTAAATGGAATTTTGAATATCTTTATTGATTATAAAGATGATTGAAGACTATAGATTTGCAGCTGTCCTGTGCTTCATAAGACATACTCCTTTGTCACAAATTAAGACCAGAGCAGCATGATTGCACCTCATTACAGCATCATGGCTGATTTAATGATGGCAAAGGAGACTGTTCTGAGATGTTTCTTTTATTTCACTAAATGAAATCACTTGGCAAAAGTGATGGAGAAGGATTTCGGAATATTTTCCAATATTTCAGAAAGGGAGGAAATTGTAGCTTTATTTGTCAGCAGGAGCCCTAGGATCCTTTGGAAGGTGCAGGAATGAAGAATCACTTCTTTTACACTAAAGTGCTCCATATAAAGTTTTGGAGGAGAGAAAGGGTGATGAGTCCATTCATTTCAGAGTCATGGTAACTTTTCTTGTTCCCTTTTGAGTCTGCAGATTTATCAGGAAGTAATCTCGAAGTCTTTTTTAAACACTTCTAAAGTCATGTAAAATATTTAGATAAGATGGAATATTGGAGGGTATGTGAAGGCCACTAAAAACTCTTCAGCTAGATAATATTAAAAGTCACATGGTAGGGTCTGAAATTCTAAGTTCATATTATATCATAAATTGATTGGATATACTGTTCCAGATTGTTGACCTCCGTGAAATTCCCTGCTACAGTAAGAGGACTTTAACTTAAATACTAGAAAGCCTCCCAAAATTGTTTTTGGGGGTCAATTAAGCATTTCTTGATTACTCTGTTATGGTCAAGGCATGCCATAATTCCTGAATCAAATCATTGCTATTTTGTCTTAATTACAAAGAATGATGGTTTTTTCTTTAATGTGACTTAGTATGGTTTAATGCTTTATGAATTTTAAGAACGAAAATAGGCTTTTAAATATCAATCTTAAGTAAAATAATTACATTTCATATACTAACCATTTCTTAATTCTACTGCCTTTTTATTGTGTAAGTTTTTAAAGATTTTTTTTCCTTAAAATGCAGTTTTGAGAGGAATTAATACAGTTTCCTATGGAAACCACCTTTTTTTGTTGTTGTTCTTCAGTTTGCCCTTCTACATTGTTGATAATATATGTATTTTGCTTACACTCAAAGCTAATTCTTTATTTTCTAATATAAAGAAAACTTTTGGAAGCAAAATCACTTAGGCATTTGTGTGTGTGTGCGTGTGTATGTGTTTTAAATTATTTTGGAGTACTGTTGATACCATATTATGGGCTGTTTAATATAATTCTGTTGTATTGGATGAGACAGTCATTTGTAGCACCTGATTTTACTTAAACCGCAAAGCTGAAACCGTTAATTAGGTTCTTTGTAAGATCAGACCATTCCTTAGCTTGCTTTCCTACTATCATACTTTGGACAAAGGTTAGTGTTTTATCAGTCTTTTCATGAAAATATTTTTGTTAACATTTTTAAGTTAATATAAGCATTTTATTGTGTCTGTAAATGTGCTTATCACTAGATAAAACTGAAATATGGGGCCAACTTGATTCTTACTAATTATAGCAGATGCAAGACAGGTGAAATTTAGGTAATTCTGAGGCCAGCCTTTTTAAAAAGAAACAAAAATAGAATTGATGACCTGGGCTCATTTGACTTGGTTTTCTCCAGTCCTCTTTCTGCTTTTATGGTCCTTATACTAAGTAGCAGAGAGCCACAGAAAGCAGAGAACTATAAGAACATTCCTTTTAGGAGTTGAGGCTGACCATAGTTAATTTTCCATAGTTCCCTTCATGTCACTACAGCCTTTAAATTGTTGGAAGATTACTCCAAGATCATTATAGAGTTAGAATTTGATGTGTTTTCTTTTATAGATTTCCTATCTACTTAGTGGTGCTTAGTTTAACTGGTAAATTTTAAATCTAGAAAATATTGATAGCATTTAATAAATCCTTACAGTAAAGCAGTTCTAAACTAGTTTTTATCTTACCTCACCTCCGTAATTGTTTCAAAAACAATTAGCCTTTGGGATATATTTATATGTATTTTTAAATTCCAGTCTGATTTTAACTTATAAATTAAATCTTTTTTTCTATATAGCTATTATTTATTTTATTTCCATAGTGGCAAATTATATTACTGTCTCACATTAGTGAATTAACAGAGTTACAGAAATGTGTGATTTTAGCTATGGATTTAAATCTCATTTGTCTTTGGTTAGCTAGCCTACTTATTTATTGAGGGCTGATTTTTCTAAAGTTTGAACTTGTTGCCTGGGATTCTTTATGAAATATATTGCATAAAAACCTTGAAAGGTACTCTTGTGTAAATTCATAAAATATTTATAGTTGTTTTAAACTTCAGAACGTAACAAAATTATTAATTACATGCCTTGCCAAAGTCAAAAACTGGCTTTTTAGTGAATGATAGGCCATCTATTAAATCTGAAAAATATATTTGGTAGTAGATGTGTTAACTTATAATAAAATTTTGTTTTTGTATCTGTAATTTTTCCCCCCAGGGGTTTTGTGGTTACTCTCCTGTTTGGAAAAACAAACTCAGAGAAGTACCTAGAGCAGTGTGAACACTCATTTCTTCCTCCAACATCAACTGGGATTCCCAAGGTAAATAGGGTAAAGGAATGTGTGAAACCTCAAAGTCCTGTTCTGTGCAGTGATAATAATGTGGTCATCTATATGGCTTGGCAGATTTTCCTATAATTCACTAATGCTCATGTTCCATTTATCGAAGACTTTCCTCATCATGCTTAGAAAATGCATTTAATTTTTATTTAAAAAAAAATTTTTTTTAATGTTTTATTTATTTCTAGGAGAGAGAGAGAGAGAGAGACAGAGACAGCGTGAGCAGGGGAGGGTCAGAGAGAGAGGGAGTCACAGACTGAAACAGGCTCCAGGCTCTGAGCTGGCAGTCAGCCCAGAGCCCGACGTGGGGCCCGGACCCACGAACCGTGAGATCATGACCTAAGCGAAAGCCGGACCCTTAACCGACTAAGCCACCCAGGCGTCCCAGAAAATGCATTTTTAAAAGATTACTTTGAGAACGTTTTTAGTGTTAGATCTTAAAAAGTGGGAATGCAAGTTGTAGGAAAAGATAGAAATTTGGGGCCTGTCCTGCTGCTTTAACATAGGAGTTCAAAATTTGGAATGAAATAAATTACATAGAAACCAGAGAGAAGAAAATGGGCCCTTTTCTTTAACTGACTTGAAAAATACAGCTTGCAGTTAGACTATGTAGTATCTATAATTTTTAAATTTAGGCCCAGTTTTATTCACATCATCTTGACTGTTGGTATATTTCTATTTTTTACATCATAATCCATAAATAAATTGGAATTCAGTATTAAAGATAGGCTTCAGATTTGCATTGCCTTCAATTCTTGTGGTATACAGGATGGTTTGTTTCATCTTGTATGAGGAGAGACAAATGGCCTGGAGTCGATGACTCTATTTTAACTTTACACTTATTAACTTGTCTGTTACGTGCTAAGATGTAGGAGATGCAGAAATATTAATATACAGTATTATTTTATATTACCGAAATAAAAGAATTTCACCCTGTCGTAATAATGTTCATGTTAATAAATTTTTTTTCTAATACAACTTTTAAAATCATCTTTGAGACTTATTTCCACCCTCCTTTAGGATTCCTGTTAATATGTATTCTTTTGAGTTTGCTCACAAATCTTTTTGAGGAAATGAACCTTTTCTTCTTGGATCATTTCTTAGCCATCCATTATTTTTCATTCATTTGAATGGTACATAATAGAGGATAGGAAATCTCTAGAAATTAATATCCTAAATGGAAATAATCACAGTCAAGACTAGTTAAGTCTTATAATCTTTTTTTAGTACATTGTATAAAAAGAGTGATTTTGATTTGTTTCTAAAATGATGTATAAGTATATTTTATGAAAAAAATCTTAGCAATTGCATGTTATAATTTGAAGCATATGTTTTATGTGTATATTTGTGCTTTGCTGTTTGTTCGTAATTTTAATTAAAGAGTGTCCCACTGCTTTTCCTGTATTTCTAGTCCATTGATCTTTCTGAACACTACATAGAAATAGAGGAATTCGTTTTCTTTAGTTGCTAAAAATCATCCCTAAATAAAGTTAATTAAAATACATTCATTTGGCAGCTGTGTATATGGGCTGGGAAGGGAGGAGAGTTTAATAAAGACAATTATTAATTTGACTCACCTGAAACACTAACTTATGGTTTTGAAGTTTAATTGAAATACAGCAACAATGTATTTTCAGTGTTCTTACATTATAAATAATATTTGCTGATTTTGTTAAATTTTTGAGGATAACAATAGTATTTTTTTCTGGGTGTCTAACTTTGTTAACTTGAGAAGTAGTGTTTGGTTTATACCACAACCTTGAGAAATAAAACTGTTACTGACTGACTTGAAGATGACAAGGAAGTTACAATGAATATTCAGTTAGAAGTGAACTGTAGAGATTTTAAGTTAGGAAACTATGCACTAAAATGTTATGATTTTCTTTAAGTGCTTAGAAGAAATGAAACGAGAAGCCAGGACTATAAAGATTGATAGAAGATTGACAGGTGCCAATATAATTGATGAACCTCTGCAGCAAGTGAGTTTTCATATGTGGTATTCAGATTCCTTATATTGTGTATTAAGGTGTATTTCTTTTGAAAAGAGTAGGAAATAATTTTTGTTATTTATTAATATGCTGTAAATTCATTATGCTGTCCTTGGATTCTATAACATGGTGCCTTATTTATGAAATCATTCGTAATGAAGTGGTTTATGTAATATTAAAGCCTTTTGTTTGAATTTGCATTTAAAAAAATGTTTTTTGATAATGAATATTTCTAATTATTTTAAAGTTAAAATGCTCTAGCTGATGAACAAACTGAGTTGTTTGGAAAATCAGACACTTTTTTCTTATAATTTTTTAAATGGATATACCTGATTTGATTAAAAAATATTTAAAAATTAGATTAAAAAATTATTCTCCCCCAGTTATTTTTATTGATGTTTATTTGATTATATGATTATTATAATATGCACTTTAAAATTCTAACATTTCTTTTATAGATTCACTCATATTTAGTTTATCTGATTTTCAAAAATAATATACACACAGTTGTATTATTTGCTTTTTATTGACTGACTTAATACTGTTGCAGGATCCAAGGTATTAGAATTAAATGAACTCCTTGGTCTTTTCTGTAATTTGACTACAGTAAATTTAATGATATAATCTTGGAAAAGTGGTTTCTTTTTGAGAATTAGGGTCAATTGGTATTATTTTGCACCTCGTTCCGTTGAACTAATTAAAACTCTTGATTGTATCATGACACTGAAAATTTATGTTTTTTTGCAAACTCTGTCTTTACCTGAATAAGGGTGGGGATTGACCAGAGAAAATTCTTTAATTTTTACAAAATTTTGGCAGTGGATGAATTGGGACACCAAAATAATTTAAGTTTTTGAAAAATGTTGTAACATATTGATGCTTTTGTAAGAAAGGCACTGTTTTTTTTTTAAATCACAGTTTAGTATGTAGAGAGTAAATATAAATTGGTAAATAATCCTTTCAAGTTTTAGTGTGCCATTGATAACTTTTTAAATCCTGAAAAGATATATTTTTCCCAATATTTTTGTTTTAGGTTATCCAGTTTTCCTTGAGGGATTATGTCCAGTACTGGTATTATACACTAAGTGATGATGAATCTTTTCTTCTTGAAATTAGGCAGACTCTTCAAAATGCACTCATTCAATTTGCTACTAGGTAAGGTCACTGTTTGATGAAGAAAAATTTAAATATATTCTTTATACCAGTAAGGAAAATGACTTTTAAATGGGGGGGGGGAAATTGATTATTAAAAGGTAAGCAGAACAGTAGATTATTATTGTGAGTTAACTCTCAGATTATAGACTAGAGCCATAAAAATCTACACTTCTTTAAATTTAACCTTTATATTTACAGAATGCTGATATTGATTAAGCCTTGATCTCTGTGTGAATGTCAGTTTCTTCCTCAAGGTCCAGTCATGTGTCTTTCTACCCCACTTACTGAGAATACCTTTTCCCACCCTCTTACCCAGATACGCTGTTTTATTTTGCCATGGAAATAGTTTCACTTTACTAATCTACTTTTGACACATACCTAATAGAAGTCCTTTTAGGGCGAGAAGAAACCAAAGGAGCCTTAAGTCAGTATAGACTATTCAGTTTATTTTCAGAAGGGAGTATGTTTTGATGAGTTTGCTTTAAGAAATTTTTAGGAGATATACTAAATTTTTCACATTACAAAACTTGCTTATATACTACCTTATGACAAAATATTTTGGTCTATATCATTGTATTTAAACTCCTTGATTTTTTGGGTGGCCATTTCATATCCAGAAATTACTTATTTTTGAAAGAGAATTTTATGTTTGGGTGAGTTTGCAATTTTTTTTTTTTTTAAAGATTTTGTTATCCACCACACACAAAGCTTTTCCTTCTAGCTTGTAGCCTCAGGGCAGGAAGTTGCGTGCCTTGGCCTTGAGTACACTTTCTAATCTGAAGGTGTTATTTTTCAGCTAACCCCTCTTCTTCCCCACTTAAGTTCTTGAAATACTGTCTTGTACTTTTGACAGTCTTGAAGAATTAGAACTTTGCCCTAGGGCTTTCTACTGCATTTTCATCTCTGTGCACATCGATGTTTCCAGCTCATGCTACCCTGTCAGGACTTTCCAGCTATAATTTAGTTAATCCTAAACTTTAGAGTAGGAGTTTAGTTCCTGAACCTCAGGTTACTGGGGAGGCTGGCAGTCATGCTTATGGTTTGAATAATAACCTTACTTAGAGAGAGAGATCTGAGCTCCTTCTCCCTCAGTGTTAACAGCAAACATTTGCAGAGTAGCCAGCTATCACTACAAGTGCACACTTACTGTGGAACACAGAAAGTAAAGTATAATCAAAAGTCAGAGATTAGATTTTATCTCCTTTATTTCATATATATTTATATGTATGTATATATATTTATATATATATAAAATTATTGAGTGTTAGGTATTCTTTCAGATAACTCTTCTGAATTAGTCATTCACTACTTTCTATAGTAACATCATCCTAATAACTCTTTTTTTTTTTTTTTTAACCTCTGGGAAGGGGAGAATAAGAGTTCATCATTGATGTATCTGACTACCTAAGTATAAATTGAAATATAAGAAATTTTAGACCTGGAAAGAACTTTGAACTAGTAATTGGGAGGCTTGAGTTTGTATTCTGCTTTACTACTTAGCTATGGAACTATGAAAAAGTATTTTAAACTTTTTGAATCTTGGTTTTTCTCGTATGTGAAATAAGCATAATAATACCTTCCCTGTTCTGTATTCCTTACAGGATCATTGTTGGCATCAAATTTATTTAATTCATTCAATTTATATTTTGTGTCTACTTTGTACCAGCCAGGTGCTGCAGATACTGCAGTGAATAAAACAGGATCCCTGTTTGATGAAATGTAATGAAAATAACACTTGCAAAAATGTTTTTTATATTGTGAAGCAATTTGAAATTGAAATTTTTAATGCCCTCCACCATTTATTTATAATTTCACAGATGAGGAAGCTAAGGTCCAGGAAGATTGATTAGTCCAAGATTATCCACATTCTAATATTCATTCCTCCATTCCCTACCAGATATCTTATGATCTAGATTTTTCATCTTAGGGGCGCCTGGGTAGCTCAGTCAGTTAAGCAGCCGACTTTGGCTCACGTCATGATCTCATGGTTTGTGAGTTCCAGCCCTGCCTTGGTCTCACTGCTGGCAGTGTGGAGCCTGCTTGGGATTCTCTCTCTCACTCTTTCTCTCTCTCCCTCTCCCCCTCTCTCTCTGCTTCTTCCCCACTCATGCTCCCTATCTCAAAACAAAACAAAACAAAAAAACCCTTAAGATTTTCATCCTAGTTTCCCCCGTTTTTACCTCTCATTGAACTACTTTCCCTGTTTTTGATCCCCCAAACCTCCTTTTCTTTACGCTTCATGTAGTAAATTATTTTGTTTTTATTCTTTTCCCCCTTTTGTAACATTGTATGCTACCAGGCTGAATATTTGGGTGATTGCAGGAAGAGTCAGGTTTCTTTCATCCTAGACTGACCTGATCTTTGCTTTCTTATTGACCTTAATTTTTGGACAAATAAATCCTCTTCTTTTGAACCTTAGTTTCCTCAGTCGGAATAGGCTGATGATAACAGAGGTAGTTTTGAGGCTGTTTTCAGGCTAAAAATGATGCAAAGTAAAGTCTCTAACATTCAGTAAGGCTCAGTAATTGTGCCATCCGTATGAATGACTTTATTTTTGTTCTTTGTTGACTTTTTGTTTTACTACTAACAGGTATCTAACGGGTATCTATCCTGTTACTACTAACAGGAAAACAGGATTGTTTTCAGAGTCTCTATGATTGTTTTCAATGATAGTGTCGAAATTAGGTGTGTTTGCAGTCATTTGAACACTACTTCCATCCTTGTTCTGTACTATTAATTGTCTCTGGAGCATTTAACAGAAGCATTACGTTATTACCTCTGTGCTTCAAGTTACAGTCTTCTATAGGGGCCCATGAAGCCCTGAAAGTGTATGCAAAACTGTTTTTTTATTTGGGTGATTACAGATTTCATTTTATTAAAAAAAATTTTTTTTTAATGTTTTATTTATTTCTAGGAGAGAGAGAGAGAGAGAGACAGCGTGAGCAGGGAAGGGTCAGAGAGAGAGGGAGTCACAGACTGAAACAGGCTCCAGGCTCTGAGCTGGCAGTCAGCACAGAGCCCGACGCGGGGCTCGAACCCACGAACTGCGAGATCATGACCTAAGCGAAAGTTGGATGCTTAACCGATTAAGCCACCCAGGCGCCCCCCCTTTTTTTTTTTAATTTTTTTTAAATGTTTTACAGATTTCATTTTAAAAAGGGCCTATGAACCCAGAAAAAAATTTTGAACCCCTCAATTTTAGTGGTCATAGTTATTCATTATTTGAGGAAATAATTATAGGGTATTAGCATAAAATGAAAAGCTAAAGCTAATTTTGAGACATAACAGGAAGAAAAAGACATGTGAAGAGTTTGAAGTCCTGATTTTGAGCTGTTATGCTATTATTTATTAATCTCTATGACCTTGAATGAACAGAATATATAAATTCTTTGAGTCTGGTGATAACCCACATCTACTTATGATATGGGTTGTTAGTTTTAAATGACATCACATGTGAGAAAGTACTTTGTGTTAACATGAGTATCTGTTACTCTACTAGCAGTTTAGGGATGGAAAACTTCATAGAGCACACTTGAGTTCTCTGTGGTAGAACCTGGGTATGAACTAGGCTGGAGCTTTAGGGGTTGTATCAGTGATAACCTATGTATTTTTATTCCTTCTTCAAATAAGGTATTATGATACAGCACTGAGAGCCCTGGGATATCTGTATTATAATTGAGTACCATTGAGTTACAGTGTACTTAAAATTTCTTACCATATATGTAAAATAATAATACTAGTAGCAAACATAGAATTGTGAGGGCCAAATGAGATGATGTTCAGAAAGCATTTCATGAAGTATTTGTCAGCCAGTAACTGGTATTTTGAGCAAGTTACTTGACTTTCTTTGTTTCGATCTGCATCAGTAAAATGGGATAATTATCCCATGAAGTTATTGTAATATTTATATATGGTACTAGTGCATGTAAAACACCACAGAATTGGTACATAGTAAATGTTCAGTATATGTTAACTTTTGTTACTACTGTTAATTTTTGTTACTACATTAATTTTTCTTACTAGGTTAAGTAAGAATATATATATATATTCTATATATATATATATATAGAATATATACACAGATTGTTTTACCTTGTTTTAGTTTATTTTGGGAAGAAGGGGTAAGAAGAGATCAAATTAAAGCACATAAGATAGAGTAAGAAAGTAGTCATTTGTGTGGTATTGAAAGCAGGTTTTTTTTTAAGTTCATTTTGAGAGAAAGAGTGTGCATGAGCGTGGGAGGGGCTCAGCACAGAGCCTGATGCAGGGCTTGATCTCATGATCCTGAGATCATGACCTGAGTTGAAATCAGAAGTTGAATGCTTAACTGCCTGAGCCACCCAGTTTTTGTGTAGAGAAAGAATGGACCAGAGTATCTAATGAAGACCTCATGTGGAGTAAGGTTAAAACTAGTCTTCAAGAGTGGTTATGTGGGATAGAGACAGGGATGAAGGACATGTTAGGAAAGAGCAAAGTTCTGAAAACGGGGATAAGGTTAGTGTAGTAGAAGCCATAGGGAGATACAAGTGATCAAGTAGCTTTATTGAACTCACGGGTAAGGTGTGGCAACTCTGTTCCTCCACCTCTGTTCCCCTCAATCCCGAGATTAGCAGAAAGGAGATTTATTCTAATGCCACACTGTGTTCTTCCGAAAGGGTTTTCTCATAGGAGGAGGAGGTATGGCTATGTATGTTCCAGGATTCAGTGGATACTAATGGTATCAGTCTTTCTGGAATGATGGGAGATATGTTCTGAAAGTTTAGCCATTTTTCTCAAAACCTTTGCCATAGAAGTAATAGATCACGTGTTCCTAGACTCCTCCAAAAGGCAAGCACAATGCAGATAATGGACATTTGTAACAGTAAAGTTGTATACTCTTTCGCCATTTTCTTATGCTTTGCCATTTGAAAACAGCTTAAAACTGACTTTAATCTGGGGTGCCTGGGTGGCTCAGTCAGTTAAGTGTCTGACTTGGCTCAGACCATGATGCCATGGCTCATGGGTTTGAGCCCCGTGTCAGGCTCTGTGGTGACATCTCAGATCCTGGAGCCTGCTTCAGATTTTGTCTCTCCCTCTCTCTCTGCCCTTCCCCCACTCATGCTCTCTCTCTTTCTCTCTCTAGTATAAATAAACATTAAAAAAAAATTTTAAACTCACTCTACTTAAAAAGATGATTGTTGTCCTGTTTACTACAGTACAACAAAAACAATTAAGATTATTTATTTGTTTACTTATTTTAAAGATTTTATTTTTAAGTAATCTCTACACCCACTGTGGGGCTCGAACCCACAACGCTGAGATCAAGAGTTGTACACCCCACCACATGAGCCAGCCAGCTGCTCCCCAGGAACCATTAAGTATTTTAAAGAAGGGAAAATAACTTAATGTTTTTACATGTGTAGAGTAGACAAGAGGTTGTTAATTGTATATTACATAATTCACATACCACACAACTTACTTAAAGCCAGTGGCTTTTATTATATTTGTAGAGTTATGCAGTCTTCATCACAATCAATTTAAGAATGCTTTAATGAAACTGTATCTGCTGTCATTCACTCCCTATATGCCTGCCCCCCACCCCAGAGTAACTAGTTCTAGGCAACCCTTACATAATTTCTGTTCCTCCTACTTATATGTCCTTTTGTGATTGGCTTCTTTCACTTAGTATGTTTTCAAGGTTCATTCATATAGCATATGTTATTACTTACTCTTTATTATTGCTGAATAACATTTCATATAGATAGTTAAACCACATTTTGTTTATTCATTCGTTGGTGGACATGTAGATTGTTTCCACCTTTTGGGTATTATGAAGAATGGTACTATGAACATTCATGTACAGGTTTTTCTGTGGACTTACATTTTCATTTCTCTTGGATGTACAAGAGACATATTTCTCTTTGTTTTACAAAGTGGCTGCATATTCTCACCAATACTGTATGCGGGTTCCGATTTCTCCATGTCCTCACTGACACTTGATTTTTTCTTTTCTTTATTCTTCAAGTTTTATTTATTTAAGTAATCTCATACCTGACATGGAGCTTGAATTCATGAACTTGAGATCAAGAGTTGCATGCTCTTCCGATTGTACCAGACAGGCAGTCTGTGATATTGTCTGTCTTTTTGATTACAGCTGTCTTATTGGGTGTGAAGTGGTATTTCATTATGGTTTTGATTTGCATATCCCTGATAGGTAGTGATATTGAGCATTTTTTCATGGGCTTATGAGTTATTTGTTGTATAGCTTCTTGAGAGGATATCTATTCAGATTTTTCCCCATTTAAAATTAGGTTATTTGTAATTTTATTGGGTATAGTATATCATAGACAGTTTTTGTAAGTACAGTTTTATTGGACAGTTACACTCATTTGTTTGCATTTTTGACCATGGCTGCTTGCTACACTAGCAGAGCTGACTAGTTGTGACCCAGACAGTGTGGTCTGCAAAGCCTAAAAAATTGCTGTTTGACTCATTAGGAAACAAGTTTTCTGACTCTTGAATTCGTTTTGTAGTCATTAAAATATTTAGGAAATATTTAGGAAACATTGTTAAATAGGAAACATTAGAATAAAAACCATTCAACATAGTGTATTAGCTGTGTAAGAAAACTGTAAATATGCTTGCGTAGCAAAGAGACTGATGGGAAATACACTAAAATATTAACTAATCTTTGGATTGTGGATTTATGGCTGATTAAGGCTGATGCTTAAAAATTAAAGAAATTACATTTGGGGTCCCTGGGTAGCTCAGTTGGTTAAGTGTCTCACTTTGACCCAGGTCATGTCACGGTTTGTAGGCTCAAGTCCCACGTTGGGCTCTGTGCTGACAGCTCAGAGCCTGGAGCCTGCTTCGGATTCTTTGTCTCCCTCTCTCTGTGCCCCTCCTCTACTTGTGCTTTCTCTCTGTCTCTCAAAAATAAATTTAAAAAAAAAAAGAAGGAAATTACATTTTACAGAGTGGGACTATATTACTTTTATAGCTAGAGACAGAAGATAGAAACATTTGGTAATGAGCAATAAAAATATCTAGGATGGCAGCCACATCCCTTTATTTCTTTGGGAAGTGATCTGTAAATTAATGCTTAATATAATGTATTTGTATGTGATTAAATAGTAACTAGTCAGATTCTTCTTAACTGAGGCCCATTTATGACTTTTGGTAACTTTTTCCCTACAGAATTTTGATATATTTTATGTGGTGTCTAGGAATATTTCATTTGTCAGGTACATTTTACTAGAAAGCTTGTTTATTAATAAAATTTTTTAATACTTAACCTTATATCTAAGAGGGTGCACACTTAGTCCTAGGTTATTTTTTTTTCCTTTCCTATAAGTTGATTAAGGCTTCCAGCACTGTGTTCTTTATACTCACCGTCTAAAATAGGTGAATGTGCCTCATGTGTGTTGTTAATTGTATTCTGAGATCTGCGTCCTTTAGAACATCTGGATCCTTAATCTCTTTGAAGCATTGGGGCACAGGATATAGAATTGAACATCCTATGGGGTGTTAGAGTTCGCTAAATATAATTTCCTTTAATATGGTTATATAAAACTGCATGCCTAAAATTTTTTCCCATTTATTTCAATTTGCTTATAAGTTTAAGAGTCAGGAGGTTTTGTGTTCTTAAGGTACGGTAAAGAAAACACTGAATGGAAAATTAAGAACCCTGATTTATTTATTTACTTTTATTTACTTCTTATTTTTTTAATGTTTATTCTTGAGAGAGACAGTTAGGAGATAGAACATAAGCGGGGGAGGGGCAGAGAGAGAAGGAGACACAGAATCCCAAGCAGGCTCCAGTCTCTGAGTTGTCAGCACAGAGCTGGATGCGGGGCTCAAACCCACAGACTGTGAGATCATGATCTGAGCCGAAGTTAGGCACTCAACCAACTGAGCCACCCAGGCACCCCAAGAACACTAATTTATTTTTTAAACAAAGCCTTGGAGTGCCTGGGTGGTTCTTCAGTTAAGCAACCGACTTCAGCTTGGGTCATAATCTTCTGGTTCATGGGTTCCCCGTGTCGGACTCAGGGCTAACAGTGTGGAGCCTGGAGCCTGCTCAGATTCTATGTCTGCCTCTCTGCCCTTCCCTGCTAGTGCTCTCTCTCACTCTCAGATACAAACTTTTTTAAAAAATAAATAAATAAAGCCTTGATCTCACTAACTGTATAATCTAGAGTAAGTAACTGAAGTCAGGCTCTATAATGATAGGGGCTTGTAATTATTTCAGGTCCCTTGAAATTCTAAAATGCTAAGACCCCTTGGTCAGGTTGGTACTAATCTCAGTTTGTTTTTATTTTTCCAGTCATACCTCGTCCTCAAAACATGCACTCACATACTCTTTTATACATTACATTTTGAATACCATTTGGGGAGTTATTTTTTATGGTTTCTAATGTTGCTAATTAAATTTAATTTACTTAGGAATTAAAGCACTCCTCTAGTCTATTGTTTTATTAGTAGGAGGTCTTAAAGTAGAATGATAATAAAGTTTGTTTACACCTTTCATTATATTTCCATGTGGTCAGGAAGAATGCTTGACTTTAGACATAAAAGACATTTAGTGGACTAATCTTTACTCAATGGTTAAGTCTTGTATCAATGTAAATATAAAAAAATTTATTATCCAAATGGCTGCTATTCTTTATAGAATGGTGAAAATAAATTTGTGGTTTCAGAAGTTTAGTTTTGTGAAGTGTAAATATTCCTACCATGGTTGATTTTAAGCTGTTGGCAGGCAGTCACTGAGCATCAAACTAGAAAAAGGAATATGCACATTTGACTCTCCCACTTTTTTTTTCCCCCAGTGGGAAGAGTTACGTCCAATAAAGGGAGCGGACTGATTTGTAACCAGGAAGCAGTGAAACTTATTTCCTTGTGTGGTTGATGATTTAGTTCTTTTATATATATTTGAGGATTATGGTAGAGAGTAATAGTAAATTTATGTAAGTTCAGTAGTGTGAAAAAAAAGTTTCATTATTCATATCCTTATAACTAGATTTTTAAAATAGATTTTAAAAGGGAAACAAAGGTGCTCTAGAGAGATGGTTACTATAATGTGTTTTTATGAGAAAATTGAGATTGGAAGAAGGGTAATTCTTTTAATGGATTTAGAAGCAAGTTTACAGTTCTGTGCCTTAAAAATATGCTCAAATTCAATTTCAGGCTGAAGGTTTTGACACTAACAAAGTAGTCCTTCAAGGGCTCCTGAAGTAAATAAAGGTTTATTTTAAAGCTTGTATCCTTTCTAATAGTGGATTATGAGGGGGAAGTTAGTCCCTGATTCAGTGACTCAAGAAGAAGGGATTCTTTAACAGACCACCTACTTTTAATAAAAGATGTCTTTGGATCGGTTGATCAAAAGCCTTGGAATAAAATTGTTCTCAAAATCTCCTCAAAGATTCTTACTTATTAAAATCTATCCAGGGGGCGCCTGGGTGGCTTAGTCGGTTAAGCGTCCGACTGTCGCTTAGGTCATGATCTCGCGGTTCGTGGGTTTGAGCCCCGCATCAGGCTCTGTGCTGACTGCCAGCTCAGAGCCTGGAGCCTGTTTCAGTCTGTGACTCCCTCTCTCTCTGACCCTCCCCTGATCACGCTGTCTCTCTCTCTCTCTCTCCTAGAAATAAAACATTAAAAAAAAAAAATCCAGGAAAAAGTAGGAATTTTACTATAGTAAAGTTTTTTTTTCAAAAATGTGAGAAATTAGATAGCCCACAAAAATACTTCCGATTAAAAGAAATTTAATAGAATTGATCTGTCTATATTTTTTACATAGAAGGTAAAAGAGATTATATAGATTAATATATATTATTATTTTATGTGATTGGTTATTATATTGCTTTATTGATTAATACATATTTTAAAAGCCTTCACATATGTACGTGTGTGTGTGTATGTATATGTACACTTACACATGTACACACTATACAGTATATAATGCCAGTCTTTCTGTTTGCAGCTAAGGTCTTAGTAGTAATTTCTGAACAAAATATAATGTGATATCAGGAACACAACATTTATTACAGGATTTTTTATGGGAAAATCAGTTTTTACTTTTACCCCTTTCTAATAAAAGACCTTTTCCAGGAAAGTATTCTGCAAAGAATGTGAAGACGGCCTTTACTGCCAAAGAGCCACCCCCTCCCTAGTCAGGCACATCTACTACATGATGACCCTTGCCTAGACAATGGTCATTCCCTCCTTTTGCTCATTCCTATATCCTGTCTTTCTCCCATTTCAATACCACTCATTCAGTAAGATTTGTTTGAAGTGTAGCTTCTTTATTTAATCTGTTTAAATTACAGCATATCACTTAACCTCTACTTTTGTGTGTAGTTATCATCAGTATATGTAACACACACACACACACACACACACACACACACACGGAGAAGGAGGACATGGAAAACTGGTAACTGGTAGGAAAATGAAAATAATTGACCATAAGGTGTCATGCATATATTTCATTTTAATGTAAATCGTAAAACGAAAACCTTACATTTGACTAAGTTTTTGTTAAGTGTTATCAACATGGCTTTTGTCTTTAATAAAACATTCCTACACTGCAACAGTTTGGTGTCTAGTTCCTTTTAAATAGTATGACAACTAAAGACATTTGTGAACAAATCTGAATGCAGAGTCCTTCAAGATTTTCCACCAGTACTTCATGAGTTGTCTTCTGTACACCTGATTCAACTATAATCCATTTAACACCTAGCTTTGAGTAAAATTTCAAAGCAAAAGACAGTTTTATTGAAACTGCCTTGCCATTCTCATATTTCTTCCAACTGTGTAGAAGTAAATTAAATGATAATTATAATAAGTTTAACTGGGATACACACATTTGGATGGGTGTTCAGGTTGTTTAATCACAGACTCTTAAAGCTCTTAACTGTCCTTAGAGAAAACAAACTTTGGGAAGTGATGTGACTTGCTGAGTTTCACAACTAATGAAATGATGCTCTTTTACAGAAATAGCTACGTGATTTTGGTGTGTTTTTGCATTACTGGTGATGAGTTGTACACTGCTTAGCATAGATGGAACCAGGGATGTAATTTATATGAGCTCATTGTCAGCCCCCCTATTTGGGATATTCATTGTCTTATTTTCGTATTAGCAGTAAGTAACTTTGGGATTTAGAAAGGCAAAAGTAATAAGAAATGTTTTGACATTTTGAAATGGGGAATCAATAAATCAATACATCGAGTGCTCCCAATGTTCAGCACATTATTTAGCCATGGGAAATACTGTTGTGAATAAGAAAAACACAGAATAAAGCAAAGTCTCTGGCTTCCTGAAATTTTTATCTCAGCAATTAAATTCATCTCTAGCAGTTGAATTATTTAACTGTAGGTTGTAAGTGCTATAAAAACTGAAAAATTTGGTGTTATGACATTGTATTACTGCAGATCCATACCTAGTTTGAAGAAATAAGGGAGGGAAAAGAGCGAGGGTCAGGGAAGGCTGCTGAGTGAATCTGACTTTTTAAATGAACTCTAAAATAAGTGGGAATTGTCAAGTGAACGTGGGGGAGAAAAGGGAAATGTGTGGAGGTTGGGTAGGGGTGAACAAACTTGGCAGAGGGATCAGCCTATCTAGAGGCTCTGAGATAAGACAGGGAATATTTGAGTTTGAAAAAGGGAAAGAGCCTGTGAGTCAGCAGAACAGAAAGGAAGTAAGAGGGGTGGAACAGATGGTGATGAGGAAGTAAGCAGGGTCATCCTGGGTATGCAAGTTCTTAGAGAAAGTATTCATGCTTAGCCCTCAGATCAGTGGGGAGTTATTGAAGAGTTTTTGAATATTTTATTTTGTTCTGTCATATTTGTATTTTTAAAAAGATCACTCTGGCTGCTGTATGAGTAACAAATGATGGGGATTGAAAGATGGTAAACATGAGAAACCATTTAAAATAAAAGTCCAGGAATTGAATGCTGGCATTAGGGATGGAGATAAAGGCATGCAAATATATGTTCAGAGAGGTACACTTTATGGGTTGGTTTTTGCTCTTTTACTTTAATAAACTTCATTACTTGTTTGCATTCCTAGTTAACTTTCATAATTTTTACAACCATTCTGTCAAGCTATGACAAAGGCGTCAGGGTCCTGTTGTAAATTTTAGAATCTCAGGGTAGGTTTGACTATATCACTTATCCTCTTGGTCATATAGGAAATAATGCTCTCCTATATTTAAAGTCTTATAGTAGTAATAAAAAGCTTATAATAGTAATAAAATAAAAGTGTAGGTAATAGGGTTTATTGTGTAATAATCCAAGTGTTTTTATTAGAATAGGAATCATGTGGGACAATAGTTTAAACAAAGTGAAAAAGAGCCTTGACTTGTCGGTATAATTTAAGAATAATTGATACTAAGATCTCTAATAGGCAGCTACATATGGATCACTAGAAGGAAGTATGGCTGTCACATAAATCGAATGATTTTTAATTGATTTTTATATTCATGCTCCATTTATTAGATAATTTAATTTTATTAAATATTAGATAATTTAATTTTCAAAAGTACTTCACTGTCTTCAGAATACTTTATTTATTTAAAAAAATTTTAATGTTTGTTTATTTTTGAGAGAGAGAGAGACACAGCATTAGCAGGGGAAGGGCAGAGAGAGGGGGGAGACACAGAATGTGAAGCAGGCTCCAGGTTCTGAGCTGTCAGCACAGAGCCTGACGCGGGGCTCAAAGCCATGAACTGCAAGATCATAACCTGAGCCGAGGTCGGCCGCTTAACCGACTGAGCGCTTAACCCAGGCGCCCCCGTCTTCAGAATACTTTAAAAAAATCTTAAAGATAAATACTACTAGAAAATTTTAGTGTATGTTTTTCTAATTTACAAAGGGAAGCAGCATGCTACTTTTTATCTTCCTAACCTAGAAGAGTTCCTTTGAGTTAAGATTAACATTAAATTTGCACATACTCAGTGAAAATGAGTCAAGCAAAGAGAAAATAGTGACCTTGGCTAGAGATATAGAATACCATGTTCTCTGTTTTCTGTATCCTCAACATATTTATATATTGAAATCCCTATTTTAAATTTAAAATAAATTTTGTGTTTGCATTGCTTATTTTCACTTATTTTCAGTGTTGCTCTCTGTAATGAGTTGCAATGGGTTGAAAGCACCTTCTAAAAGTAGTAAATTGAAAGCATGATTTTAGAGCTGTGAGACTGAGCTCTGAGATGGGCTCTGTATTGAGTGTGGAGTCTGCTTCAGATTCTCCCTTTGTTTCCCTTTGCCCTTCTCTTGCTCATTCGCTCTCTCTCTCTCAAATAAAATTAAAATATTTTAAAAATTAGTAAACTGTATTTTGTTTGAAAATTTCAACAAAATATATAAATTGCATTGTATCATGAAATGAAACAGGTATAATTTGAAAGGCTATATATTCAGCTTTCTTCTAGATTTGTTAGAATGAGCCGTGTATGGATTAAATGAGTAATGACCTATACCAGCTGATTTTTATTTTGAAATTTTGAGTTATCGATGATTTTTATAAATAACTCATGTCAAGATTTTTGAAATATGCTTATGCAGATTGTGATTTTTTTCTGTTTATTTATTTTTAAAGTTTATTTGTTTTGAGAGGGGGCAGAGAGAGAGGGAGAGAGAGAATCCCAAGCAGGCTCCTTACTGTCAGCGTGAACCCCCATGCAGGGCTCAGATTGATGAACCGTGAGATGATGGCTTGAGCCAAAACCCAAAAGTGGATGGTTAACTTACTGAGCCACCCAAGCGCCCCTTTTAATTTTTTTAAATGAGAATAAAGAAGACTCTAGAGACTGCTAGATTTAAATTTTTATTTTTAGTTTTAAATTGAGGCTGAGTATTGTTACTAAATATACTCTGGCTCTTTTAGTACTCTAAATAATGTTAACCCCTTTTCAGATCCCTGAGTGCAGGTTACCTTTTTAAAGTTAATTTGTTTTTGTGTTCATGTACTTGTAGTTAATTGTTTCTTCCCATATATGTAACAAAATTACAGTTCATTTAAAAAATATGAAGAGTGTTAATAACTTCTGTTTTTATTTGAAAACAGGCATCTGTTACAGTTATTACCACCTTTAAGTTTTCTCCAGAAATGCAACAATAATCAAGTTAATTTCCTCATTAGCTTCTTTAATATATATGTTTGGGTAAATAATGTAGTGAATTATACATTACTTTTTCTTTGCTCTTCTCTCACCGATCTTCATGAATAGATTCTGTCTTTTATGTACTTGGTTTGTTTCAAAAAAGGGTGAATTAATTTGAATGCTAATTTAAGGAAAATAGCACTGGAAAAATGGTTTATTTAAAAATATCACTTATTCCAAGAACAGGTGTAAACTATTTTTGGCTTCTCTGTTTTGTTATTTGTTCCACTGGTGTACTAAATTACCAATGTTTCTTGAGGTTTGTTACTTTTGAAATAGAGTACCAGGTAACAATAAAATTATTAATCATCTTTTTCATGGATAGTGTGGCTTTTTATATCATTTTTTCAACTATTTCTGTGTGACTATATTTCAGATGGTCAAGTTTTTAAGTGCTAGTATCTGCAAACCCAAACCAGAACTGGGTTTGTGGTATTTGGTTCAGAACTTGGGCTGTATAATTAAGGAGAAGAATGTGGAGAATTCAGTACGGGTTCAGAAGGAATCAAGAGAGGTCTCAAATGCTCTTTTAAATGCAAACAAAACCTTCTGAATCCCTAATGTTTTCTTTTGTGTGGGGTTAGAAATTACATGATATACCTGTTGTCAGATTCATTTCAGTTATAACTAGAAAAAATATTTTTCTATTTATTTTATGCACTTGGAAAGTATTTTTAAGCTTTGGCAGATGTATTAGTTCACATAATATTGTTCAGACCTAGTCAAGTATATTTGATAAACCTTAGGTCTTGTGAAAGGGAGGACTAAGATGTAATAGTAATTAAGTGAACAAAATCTTATTATAAATAAATTCAGTCTCTGTGATAATCATGTTGTCTATGAGTCATTAAAATGAGTTTATACTTTCTGATTAAAACATTTATATAATGTGTTTTTTATAAGGTCAAAAGAAATAGACTGGCAACCTTATTTTACTACACGCATTGTAGATGATTTTGGCACACACCTACGAGTATTCAGAAAGGCTCAACAGAAGATAACAGAGAAAGATGATCAAGCAAAAGGTAATGTGTTTATTCCCTTTGAAACTTAGGATTTTAAAATCTGTTTTTCTTTATTATTCTGCATGTCTTGAATTGTTCTTTTCTTTGTCCAGGTACAGCAGAAGATCTTGTGGATACCTTCTTTGAAGTTGAAGTTGAAATGGAGAAGGATGTTTGCCGTGATCTAGTGTGCACTTCTCCCAAAGATGAAGAAGGTTTTCTTTTCAATTTAACTCTTTGGAAAACAGTGTCTGTTCAGAATGGCTAGAGACAAATTAGCAGAACAACAAATAGAAGGGTATAAGGTGAAATTATTTTTACAGGAACGGTAGTATAGTATAGACGCTGTCATTATTCATTTTATTTTTTTAACTCTTAAAATTAGTTTCCAGGTTCTTTTTTTTTAAAAAGTCATCTTTAAAATTTTAAGATGTGATTAGAAATTACCTCTCTTCTTTTAAACTATAGCAAGCACAAACATGAGTGTGTATTTACTTTTTATGGTCTGTAGTAGATTATCTTCTCCTTGAATTTATCATTTCTACTTTATGAGTACCCTTGTTACCTTAAAGTATTTTATAAGAGATTGAGTATAATTTCAAATAAAATTTATGGATTTGAATGGACTTGTCATTTCTTTGTCAGAGGTTAGAGTAGATAAGCTTAGCTGAGTATGTTGTCTTTTTTTAGTTTTACAGCCACTCAGGTAGGGTCTTTGCTACTTGACACTTTATTGTTGTTATTAACAAGATCAGCTATATAATTATATTTCTAGGAAGTGTCAGCATATGAACAACTACAGAAAAGCGTTTCTAGTTGTAGAAATTGTTTTCTTTGATTTTTAAAATGTGCTCAACTTTCTCTCTTCTTCTTTTTCCCTTTTTTCTCCTTTCTTTTTTATGTTTATGATGCAGTTAAATTTTTAATTGCCATTTCCTTAGCACTAACATGAAATAATAACCAAATAGGAGAAATAGAGTGATGTGCAGTACTTTTATGTATATTGAGCCCTCATAAATTAGTAAAATAGAAGCACATAACTTTTTCTTTTGTTATTATCTGCCAGAATAGTGCAAGTTCTTTCTTTGAAAGAAGAATTACAGGCATATCTTAAAATATGCAAGAAACTTTTACATATCAAAAGATAATTTGTAGTAGAAGTGAAGAATACATGGAATAATTAAAACTGTTTTGGCAAAAATACTTTTGCAATTGAAGTTTCTCTACAATTCAAAAACAGGGTAATGCTGAGCAGAATGAAAAAATATTCATGTTATTAATGAATAGTTACTGTTTGGAGAATAATGAAAAAAACATTTAATGAATACTGTAGTACTGATTAATTATTAAAATAATAAGCTGGTATAATCAGCCACTTATTTCTGGCTTTTTGTGTTTTTGAATCAAGAGTAGGTGGAGATTTTATATTTTCTAATGTAACAGCTACCGTTTCATTTCTAGGATTCCTAAGGGATCTGTGTGAGGTCTTACTATATTTATTGCTACCTCCTGGAGATTTCCAGAACAAGATCATGCGATACTTTGTCAGGGTAAGCTTTAACTCATATCAAATAAATGTCTGAAGAAAGTTACAGTAGTAATTTTCAAAATATTTGGTCTCAAGACCCTGTTAAACTCTTAAAACTTATTGAGGACCCCAAAGAGCTTTTGTTTACATGGCTTTACTTATCAATACTTACTGTATCATAAGTTAAAACTAAGAAAGTTTTAAACATAAAAATTAACAAGAACACATTCCATTAGTTGAATGATGATACCATTACACCATCATGTTCCTTTTTGAAAATAGCACTGTGTTCTTGTCTCCCACCATCCCTCAAAGGTCTCTGCACAATACTTTGACAAACTGCCTTAGAGTTAGGTACTAGGATTTTGGTTATAACAAAGATAAGTTTTAAATTTTATTTATAGCTTTATAAACTTACTGGAATTAGACTAATTAAAATAACACTTCTGAATAGAAACTTTAAAAAAAAAAACATAGGCAGCTCAGATTCTGCTTCTTATAATTAGAAAATGAGTAAGTAGGATGAGAACAGTCGTTTTGGACTTTTTCTGCTCTGTATATAAACATTTGTAGTAAAATTCTATATACAGATTTAAAGGAACAATATTTTGGTTTTGTCTGCTGGTTATGATTGAGAAATGCTGGCTAGCTACAACCATTATGCTGGTTGAATGGGTAAAATGAAAGTTCCTAATTTATATGAAAGTGAAAGCTTAGGATCTTCTTCATCTACCATCCAGCAAAATAGATACCAGTTGCTGAGGTGTGCTTTTATGCTTGTATGTTATTATTTAAGCAGTACCACACAATTTCTTAGTAACCTAAGTTGAGTTCAGTGTACTTCTCAAGTAGGGTGGTGGTACTGTGAATTAGGTAGAAAATGCTTGGTTTTTATAGGAAGTGTCTGATAGATTATGTATTGTTAAGACCAATTATTTGGTCTAGTCATTATCACGGGTGATAAAACACCTGACAGGTCTATCACTAGATTTCACATCTGCCACCGAAGGCAGATACTGCTATCAGTCAAGCACTCATTCACAGATTCTTTGTCTACTTGGTACATTAGACAGCCACTGCTAGACAGTATCTCAGCAATTTCCTCATGACTGACATCTTTTCCCTTTTGAACTTCTATCTTGTCTTGGGTTCCATGTCATTGCTTTCCTGATTTTTCTCTTCGTTTGGACTCTTTTTGAGTCCTTCTTATATGCCTTAACTTCTCTTATATCTGACTTTTAAATACTTAAGTTCTTAATCACCGAACTCTCTTCTTACCCATTCCTATGCCTTTAAAATCCATACAAATGCTAATGACTTTCAAATTTATATCTTGGTACAGACTTTCCTTCTGAGCTCCAGGCTCAGACTATGACCAGCTGCCCACTGAAATCACCATTCACTTGACCTTTTAAACTTCAAATGTCCAAAATGGAAATCTTATTCTTGGTTCCATGTGCTCTCTTGCCTTTTAAGTCTGTTCCTCCATCCTAGCAAATGCCATGACCATCCAGTAAATTTTTCACATCTTGAGTTTTTCCAGAAGATTACAAGGCCATGCATGATGTGGCCTTGTTTACCTCTCTGGCTCTTGTGCCATGCAGTCACTCACTGTATCCAGTGATACTGATTTCTCCAAAAGTGCCATTTCCTCCCCACCGAAGGGCCATCTCATACTCCTTTTTATCTGCTCAGAATAATTCCCTTTATCCTCTTGGGTAAGTTGTCTTCATCCTTCTTATCTCACCTTCTCAGAAATGCCTCCCCTGACCACCCAGTCTCAAGTTCCCTCATAATTCCCTATTACTAAACATAAGTAAACAGTTGATTTCCTTCATAGCATTTGCCACATTTAAAAATTAGAGCTTGGTTGTTGTGTTTATTTACTTGACGCCTCTTTCTGCCATTAGTACTGTACTCCCTATAAGGACATACGACAAATCTGTATCATCATTATGTACTTAATGGTTATCACCATACCTGGCACATAAGCAGACACCCAGTCAGAGAATTAGTTTTAATTAGAGGAAGCCTGTTTGCACTTCTTACTGGCTGTGGTGTACATGCTACTTCAGCTTCTTGAAGATTAAGCTTACTCTTAGGAGACATGAATAAAGATCTACCTTATTATATGAGATTATAGTTTAAATAAGTAGGATTGTTTAAAGAGAAAATATATTTTGCTATAGATTGCTTATTTGTTTATTTCTTTATTTTTACCCATAGAGATAGTCGTCTCCTTTATTTATTTATTTAAAATAGTTTATTGTCAACATGGTTTCTATATAACACCTAGTGCTCATCCCCACAAGTTCCCTCCTCCATGCCCATCACCCCCCTTGCCCTCCCCTCCACCCCCATCAGCCCTCAGTTTGTTCTCAGCATTCAAGAGTCTCTCATGGTTTGCCTCCCTCCCTCTCCCCAACTATTTTTCCCCTTCTCCCCCATGGTCCACCATTAAGTTCCTCCTAATCCTCCTATACGTGTAAACATAATGGTATGTGTCCTTCACTGCCTGACTTATTTCGCTCAGCATAACACCCTCAAGTTCTATCCATGTTGCTCCACATAGCCAGATTTCATTCTTTCTGATTGCCGTGTAGTATTCCATGGTATAGATAAACCACATCTTCCTGATCCATTTGTCCATTGATGGACACTTAGACTCTTTCCATGTTTTGGCTATTGTTGAGAGTGCTGCTATGAACATTGGGGTCCATGTGCCCCTATGCATCAGCACTTCTGTATCCCTTGGGTAAATTCCTAGCAGTGCTATTGCTGGGTCATAGGGGAGTTCTATTGTTAGTTTTCTGAGGAACCTCCACACTGTTTTCCAGAGGGGCTGTACCAGTTTACATTCCCACCAACAGTGTAGGAGGGTGCCCGTTTCTCCACATCCTCGCCAGCATCTAGGGTTCTCTGATTTGCTCATTTTAGCCACTCTGACTGGCGTGAGGTGGTATCTCAGTGTGGTTTTGATTTGTATTTCCCTGATGAGGAGGGATGCTGAGCATCGTTTCATGTGTCTGTTGGCCATCTGGATGTCTTCTTTGGAGGAGTATCTGTTCATATCTTCTCCCCATTTCTTCATTGGATTATTTATTTTTCGGATGTGGAGTTTGGTGAGTTCCTTATAGATTTTGGATACTAGTCCTTTATCTAATATGTCATTTGCAACTATCTTTTCCCATTCCGTCGGTTGCCTATTAGTTTTATGGATTGTTTCCTTTGCTGTGCAGAAGCTTTTAATCTTGATGAGGTCCCAATAGTTCATTTTTGCTCTTGATTCCTTTGCCTTTGTGGATGTGTCAAGTAAATTGCTGCAGTTGAGGTCAAGGAGCTTGTTTCCTGATTTCTTTTCTAGGGCTTGGGTGGTTTCCTGTCTCACGTTCAGGTCCTTCATCCATTTTGAGCTTATTTTTGTGTATGGTGTGAGAAAATGATCTAGCTTCATTCTTATGCATGTTGCTATCCAGTTCTCCCAGCACCATCTGTTAAAGAGGCTGTCTTTTTTCCAGTGGATACTCTTTCCGGCTTTGTCAAAGATTAGTTGGCTGTACATTTTTGGGTCCAATTCTGAGTTCTCTATTGCATTGGTCTATGTGTCTGTTGTTGTGACAATACCATACCATCTTGATGATTACAGCTTTGTAGTAGAGGCTAACGTCTGGGATGATGATGCCTCCTGTTTTGATTTTCTTCTTCAATATTACTCTGGCTATTTGGGGTCTTTTGTGGTTCCATACAAATTTTAGGATGGTTTGTTCTAGCTTTGAGAAGAATGTTGGTGCAATTTTGATTGGGATTGCATTGAATGTGTAGATTGCTTTGGGTAGTAATGACATTTTAACTATATTTACTCTTCTGACCCATGAGCATGGAATGTTTTTCCATTTCTTTGTGTCTTCTTCAATTTCCTTCATAAGTTTTCTATAGTTTTCATCATACAGATCTCCTATATATTTGGTTAGGTTTATTCCTAGGTATTTTATGATTTTTTGTGCAATTGTGAATGGGAGCAGTTTCTTGATTTCTCTTTCTGTTGCTTCATTGTTGGTGTATAAAAATGCAACTGAATTCTGTACGTTGATTTTGTATCCTGCAACTTTGCTGAATTCATGGATCAATTCTAGTAGGCTTCTGGTGGAGTCTGTCGGATTTTCTATGTAGAGTATCATGTTGTTTTTGAAAAGTGAGAGTTTGACTTCTTCTTTGCCATTTCGGATGCCTTTTATTTCCTTTTGTTGTCTAATGGCTGATGCTAGGACTTCCAGCACTATGTTAAACAACAGTGGTGAGAGTGGACATCCCTGTCGTGTTCCTGATCTCAGGGGGAAAGCTCTCAATTTTTCCCCGTTGAGGATGATGTTAGCTGAGGGCTTCTCATAGATGGCATTTATGAATTTTAAGTAAGTTCCTTTTATCCTGACTTCCTCGAGGGTCTTTATTAAGAAGTGATGCTGTATTTTGTCAGATGCTTTTTCTGCATCTATCAACAAATAGATTGCTCTTTTAAAGTGTTGGTTTTTTAAGTTTTTTTTAATGTTTTATTTATTTCTGAGAGAGAGAGAGAGAGAGACAGCGTGAGCAGCGGAAGATCAGACAGACACAGGGAGACACAGAATCTGAAGCAGGCTCCAGGCTCTGAGCTAGCTCTCAGCACGGGCCCCGATGTGGGACTTGAACCCACAAACTGTTGAGATCATGACCTGAGCCAAAGTCGGACACTTAACTGACGGAGTCACCCAGGGGCCCCTAGATTGCTCTTTTAGACCATTATTTCATTTCTTTATGTTGAATAATTAATAGGGTACTTTATTTAGCAAATCGGTGTTTTTCTTTTAACTTGATAGTTCATCAGTTTTCTTTTGTTAGTAATTCACATTTTCCCCAAAGATGTTTTTGATCAGATTAAATAACAGATTAAAGAGTTGTTCCTTCCTTCCTTTATAGGGATCCTCTATATGGATTGTACAAATTACAGAACTTGACCTCAATAATTGCTATTTAATCGTGTCTGCTCTCTTTCCATTACCATGTTTTATTTATTTAAAAATTCATGGTCTCAGTGACTTTGTAGCTGTTAAGCTTTCATATTTGACAGCTGGTGTTTCTCTCAAAGTAGAAATTGTATGGAAAAGGCTACTTATCTTGGAATGTTTAGAGATTTCACTAGAACCCATATAGGAATTGTTGAGTCATATGATTACCTCTTGACTAACCAAACCCTTTCATGAGGTGAATTAGAAGATCAAAGTAATTTTCTTTTTTTATTTTTTTTTAATGTTTTTTATTTATTTCTGAGAGAGAGAGAGAGACCGTGTGAGCAGGGGAGGGTCAGAGAGAGAGGGAGACACAGAATCCGAAATAGGCTCCAGGTTCTGAGCTAGCTGTCAGCACAGAGCCTGATGCGGGGCTCGAACTCACGAACCGTGAAATCATGACCTGAGCTGAAGTCGGACACTTAACCTACTGAGCCACCCAGGCACCCCTTGATCAAAGTAATTTTCTAAGACTGACTGATTTCATTGACTATCAGAAGCACTAAATTTAGAATTCTTTCCCACTTTTTTTTTCTTATTTTGCAAACAAACTTACAGAAAACATGGTTTTGTTTATGAATTTTCTCCTTACATAGTATATTTTAAAATTTGAGCATATGTGGCCAGAGATAATTTGAAGGAATGAATTATATAAATGTAATTTTTATAATTTGGAGACTAAAGTTAATCTTGAAAAAATAGTTCTATTTTTTCTATAATTACTTCTAATTTTAGACTGTAAGATATCTCAAAAGACACTTCAAAAATTTATTGGACCTGACGCACTTTGGGCATAGAGGTTACTTAAAGAAAGATGTGCCTGGCTAGCTCAGTTGGTGGAGATGCAATTCTAGATCTCAGGGTTGTGAGTTCGAGCCCCACTTTGGGTATAGAGATTACATGTAAAAAATGTGAAGAAAAGAAAAGAATTATAAAACAGAAAGTTATTTGAACCTTCATGGATGCCTTCTGGAAATGTTAATTGATCATTAAATAATAGTTGTCAGAGACTTGTACAGCTTACAAAAAGTGGAATTTATATTAAATAACTTGCTAAAGGAAAATAAAGTGAAAGCTTCCTTTATGAACTTATTATACCAGAAAAAGAACCAAAAAAGTTAGAGATCTTGGTAAAAGGAATAAATAAATTGGTCCTTTAATTAGAGAAGTGAAACATGCTATGAAACTTACAGTTATTTAGCCTTTTCAGTATTCTTAAGAAACCATGTTTTTATAAGTTTAGATCTCACATGCATAAAAGAATGAAGATTAATAATGGGTGAAAATATGATATAAAAAGAATCAACACCAACTTCTTAATTTTCTTTATATCCATTCTTTAAATATTTATCAGATGCTTACAATGTTTAAGACAATGACCTTGAGTAAATATTTTTGAAGGTATTTAAATCAGTAGATCAAGTAATAAATGTTACTTATATACAGAAGGTTCCTGAGTATTTGTATTATTGCAGAGAAATAGAAGATAACACAGTTATGTGGAGAATGATAAGTGATAAACCCCATAAATTTAGGGCATGAGTGTATCTTAAACATGTAAGTAAAAAAGTGTTCAGCTGGAATGATCAGGGTTTAATTTGATTAGAAATTTCATTCTGTAATCAATCCTTGAAAGAAGAGCTGGATTTTAATAGGTTGGAGCATAAATAGTTGTAAAGAATGGGAAGATATATTCTAGAGAAGGATGAATAATTATATTAGCATATTATTATTTTTATTTTCTATTAGGAAAATTTTCAAACACACACAAGTATAGAGAATAATGCCCTAGACATTTTTGTACCAACTACCCAAATTTAACCACTGTTAATGTTTTACTATAGTTGCTCTTTTCCTCCCGTGAAGGTAACCACTGTTCTGCAATTGGTGTGTCTTTTCCTATTATTTTTTGTTTTTGTACTTTTAATTAGACGTAGGAATTCATAGACACATGGGGACATGTTGTGCCTTCTAAAAATTGACATAAATGCTAACATACTAGAGATACTCTTCTGCTTTTTTCCATTCAACTCCAGATGTCATTGTGGAGATACAACCAAGTTGATGTAGTTAGCTTCATCTCATTTATTTTAACTGAGGTATATTAGCTCATCTTTTTATAAGATGTGTTGGTTATCAAGTTTTACATGTGTCATACCTTTCTTAAGTAACAGCATTGTGTTATTTACATTATGCTATTGATTTGAGAAGTATATTAGGTTAAATTTGTTTTTATTTTTTTACAATTTTTATCTAGGAAATCCTTGCACGAGGAATTCTTCTTCCATTAATAAATCAACTCAGTGATCCTGATTATATTAATCAATATATCATATGGATGGTATGTAGTTTCTAAAATTACAACTCTGTTTTTAAAGCACTTTTTAAAAATATAGAAATAGTATTTGGGGATCAGGATGATCAAGCAATAATTTATTAAATAAATTAGGTAAAATATATTTAAAGATAATCTTTATGTTTCTAGTATTTCTGTTTGCTAATATGTTGAATGTGCTAGCCAAATTTTTTATAAGAAGTTTGTTGATAATCCTGTTACAAGTTTGGTATTATTACCACATATTTAAATTTTAAAAAAGGATGTTTTACTGCCTGAGTGTATAGATTATGAGTACTTTTAAAAGCTGCTGTTTTGTTTCAAACATGGCTGTGGTCTGAACTGCCTAAATAGCATGTACTGTATGTTTTATACTATATAGTGGAGGAAAATAGGGTAGGAGCCCTAGACTGAGAACGTGAGGCTGTGTAAGTTTTCTCATCCTGGCAGACATATCAAAGGGTCAGTGATTACTAAGTTTACTGGTTCTAATTATTTTTGTATGTTATTGTACATGATTTTCCTCAATAAATTCATAGTCAAGGAAGAGTTGTAATGAGCTATTGCTGGGAATACTTTGATAAATACTTCAAGATTTTGATTCATTTTCTTGAATTGGAATTTCTTTTCCACAGTTATGCTGCATTAAGTCAGTCTAGTTTTCTTAGGAAAGAGCTACTTTCTTGTTGTTTTCAGTATCCATTATCAAACTATGAAGGTCACACAACTTGATTCTTCTTTTCCTATGTTCTATGAGGCTCTACCCAAAAGCTTTAAAACTATGCATATCTAATTAAATTGTTTTAAAAAAGCATATCCTCTGGTTAGGAATTCTACTCCTGAAACGTATTCTAAAGTAATAGTAAGAAGTTTGAAACAATCTATATTTAAGGCCACTAATGGCAACATTGCTTATAATATTAAAAACTTGAAAGCTTTTTAAGTGTTCTACATAGACGATTGTGTAGTTAGGGCATATTGACACAGTAGAATACTTTGCAGCCATTAAAAAGAATGATGATAGTTTATCTTGAATATGAAAATATGTTTATATTTTTTATTTTGGAAAGGATAACTGAAAGCGATGTGTTTGTAGGTAATGGTTTTTAAAAACAAATAAGTAAATAATATTTATTTATGACTGTGTAACTCTGATAGTGTATATACTGATTGAAATTTTAATAGATAGTATTATAAAAGTTATAATTTTTCTCTTGTTTATATATTTTACTTCTTAAGGAATATTGGATATATAACAAAAACGTAATTGTTTAAGAAATAAGAAAACACAAATAAAATTTAAAAACATTTAAGTAATAAAATAAGCATAAATTGTATTAAGAAATTATGTTATGACACCAAAAAAATGGATGTTTTATACTTTTTATACTGTGTAATCTTATCTGTGTTATAGAAAATAGTACATGTTCACCAGAATGTTATCTCTCTCACTCATGGGATTAGGAAATATTTTTATTCCTATTTATATTTTTCTTTGGCTTTCAATTTTTCTTTTGCTGATCTTGTATTAACTGATTAATGATATGGTGAAAACATTTTGGGGGATAGATTTAACATAAACAGACTCTAAAAGGAATTCAAACCACCAAATTTTACTTGTTCATCCCACAGTTGGGCTTCTGTTGCTATTATGTATGATACTTGTATCTTTTTGCTGTTTAATGAACAGGAATTGATCACTGTTTTACTTTGCAACACAGTATCAGAAAATATATTTAAAAAAGAAGAGTTTATCAATAAAGGATCTTTAGCCTACTTGTGGTCTGGTTTATAGTCTTTTGACATTATTTGTGTGGAAAACCTTGTATGCATAGGTGTTTTAAGTATTAAAATAAACTCAGTTCTTATTCTTAGCTCAGTGATATTAATGATATCTAACTGTAAAGTTCATTTATTTATTTATTTTTGAGAGAGAGGGCGCAAGTGAGCAAGGGCCAGAGAGCGAGCGAGAACCCCATGAGTCAGAGAGGAGAGAGAGGGAAAGAAGCAGGGCTCACCTGAAAGAGGGCTCGTACTCACAAACCATAAGTTCATGACCTGAGCCAAGGTCTGGTGCTTAAGCACATGAGCCACGTGGGCACCCATAGAGCAAGCTGTTTAGTAGTAATATATCTTCTCTTTGTATAAAATGGTAGTGTTACCCAACAGTATTTTTCTTAAGTTTCTGAAAATTTATTTTGAGAGAGAGAGGCAGAGAGAGAGAGAGAATCCCAAGCAGGCTCCTGCCGTGAGCACAGAATCCTACTCAGGGCTCAAACTTATGACCTTGAGATCATGACATGGTCGGAGATCAAGAGTCTGAAGCTTAACTGGAAGCTTAACCCACTGAACCATCCAGGTACCCCACCCAATAGTTTTCAGTTTTAAGTCATTTCTAAAAATAGTATGGGTGAATTTGCATTATTCATCTCTAAGAATGTGTTTTTTTAATACAAGCTAATTAAGGATAAGTCTTATCTTTTACTGTGGAATAGATTACTTAATTGGCTCATATTGTTCTCTCCAACTAGAGCAGATAAATGGACAGCTATTAATTTGTTTCTTAAGGTATTCTTAGAAAAATCAAGTCTTTAATAACCTACCATTTTTTAATCACTCAAGCAAATTTACATAAAGTAACAAATTTTTAAATGGTCTTTCAAAGTTGTGTTCTAATTTTGCACTTCAGTGGCACCATTTGAGAGTTCTTGTGTCTCCACTTTCTCATCAACATTTGGCATTGTCATTTTATTGTGGTTAACAAAATGATATTGGGCATCTTTTCATGTGCTTATTGGCTAGTTTTTCCCTAATCCTGAACTTAAACAACCCCTAGTTCTTTGACTCCTTATAGAGAAGAGGCAATATCCCAAGTCTGCTACCTTTTCATAGCTCCTTTATTACTTTACTTAAATTTTATTGGCAGTCGCAGTGGTTAGTCACTTCATAATACCCTTGACTACTTTTTCTTTTTGTTATTTGCTTGGTGAAACCACACTGTGGTTAAATTTAACTCCACTGTCAACCCTATTCCTGTTCTTAAACAGCGCGTGGCTAGAAAAAAAGACAAAATGACAGAGTTATTTATGTCATGACATTGATTCTGTTCATTTTAGGTCAGAGAATGTTACTTTTCTGTTTAAAACCCTCCAGTAACTTTTCATTCCGCTCAGAGTGAAAGCCACATCTTGTACCAGATTTGCCTTACACTGCCACTCATCTTGTCTTCTGCTCCTCTACCACTCTTAGGGACCATGAGTACAGAGATTTTCACTTTGTTTTTGTATATGCACTGGGACAAGCTGCCTAGCACATGGTAGGCGCTGAAGATTCATTTTTTCCTTAACAAGTACATCCCCCTCCCACATATTCTTTGAACTTTTTTTATAGATCCGTGATTCTAATTGCAACTATGAGGCCTTTATGAACATTATTAAATTGAGTGACAATATTGGAGAGCTAGAAGCAGTCAGAGATAAGGCAGCAGAAGAATTACAGTATCTTCGATCTCTAGATACAGTTGGTGATGGTAAGTCATTTAAGTATAAAAATGTTTCGCTTCTTTAATCATTACTTATCTTTAAACAAAACTTTAATTTACCTGTCATTTTATGCTTTTTTTTTTACACCTTAACTAAATCTAAATCTTTATTATGTTAACACATGCTAAGAATAAAAGCATTATAATTTTCCGAGTGTGAGGCAATTAATATTGTAAGCCTCTAAAAATAATTGACATGGTTTAACTTTAATTAAATAATTTCATCCTAAAATTTCAGATTACTTCTTTTATTAAATGTTTGCTCTGTTCATTGGTTATTATGGTAAATTACAGTAAGTGCATGTTTAAAGTATTTCATAAATAACATTACTGCTTTCTAGCTCACAATTTGTTTGTTTTTAGATATCAACACTATCAAAAATCAAATAAATAGCTTATTATTTGTAAAGAAAGTATGTGACTCAAGAATACAGCGGTTGCAGTCAGGCAAAGTAAGTACTTTCTAGTTAATGTTTAGTTACAAATACTTTATATTCATTTAAATGTCTAGCAAATAACAAGAATTGGGAGAGCTAGAAGCAGTGTAGCCCTCCACAAAAGGACTTGGCAGAAAAATTTTTTTGTATACACTGTAGTTTCCTAAGTATTTATTAAACAAAGCTAAAGAGATTAAAAACTTTCTGAATAATGCTATAGTAAATAAAGGTTTTATTTCTTATATTCATCTATTCATTTTTTATTCAGAATTCAACATTTATATAATTTTATACTGTGGACACCATTGTATATAGACAGAATCTCTCTCTTCATTGAACTTAACATTTTAGTTGCAGAGTCAAAAAATAAACTAGTAAGTAAATTAATATATAATGGTAAAAAATATAAAATATGAAAAATAGCAAGTAAAGCAAATTAGAGGGATAAAGAATGTCTATGATTGTTTCAGATAGATGCTGACTGATTTGGTGACATGTGAGCATAGAGAAATCTCATAGAATAATGAGAAAATCTTGAGAATTTTTTTTTTTTAATAATCTTTCAGGCAAAGGTGAAAGCATATACAAAGGCCATGAGATAGGAAAGTGTTTGCTGAGTGTGAGCCAGTCAGTATGGCTGGTATAGAATGAATGAGAAAGGATTATAGTAGGAATGAAACTGGAGAGGAACCTTGGGGGTTAGATCATATATGGTTTTATCTGCCATAGTAAGGTTATTTAAAAATTCTAATTATGGGAATCCATTGGAGATTTGTTCTGGTGACTGACATGATTTGACTTATGAGTTAGAATGACTGTTTTGACTGTGTGATGATTAGATTGTGGTGGAGTTGCGGGGGACAAAAATGGAGACTGAGAGATCATTTAGGAGACTACTGTTTTAGTCCAGAGAGATGTCTGCAGAGGTTGTGAGAAGTAATTGGAGACTGGATATAGTACTGTCAGATTTGCTAACAGAGTAAGTATGGAGTGAGAGGAAAAAAAGGACTCAAGGAGAATTCCTAGAATTTTTGGCCTGAGCAACTGCATGAATAGTGTTACTGTTTACTAAAATAAATAATACAGGGATGAGAAAGGGGGTTTGGCAGAGAGAATAAAATTTTGGATGTTTTAGTTTGATATCTGTTAAACAGTCAAGTCATCCCACTAAATGGTAAACTTTGTAGTTCAAGGGAACGGTCAATGATGGTCCTAAACTTTGAGGATCCTCAGTATTATTAGACAGTTATTTAAAGCTAAGAGACTGGATGGATGAGGTTTCTTACAGGAGTCAAGGTAAGTAAGAAGATACCAAGGACTCAATCCAGAGGCACCGTAGTTGCTAGAGTTTAAGACAAAGTGGAAGATCTAGCTAAAGAAACAGCCAAGTGGCTGGTGAAACTGAAGGAAAACCTGGCAGTGTGATATTCCAGAGGCCAGTACAGAGTGTTTTTAAAGAAGTGAGAGATCACATATTTCAAAGGCTACTAATAAGTTGAGTAAGGTGAAGACTTAGAATTGGCCATTAGATTTGCCCCCAAGGGAATATTGGTGATCTGATGATAGCATTTTGGAGTAGTAGAGAGAAATCCTGATTGAAACCAGTCCATAAGAAAATGGGAAGAAGTGAATTAGAAACAGTGATTATAGGTAGCTGTTTGGAGGAGTTCTACCCTAAAGAGGAACAGAGAAATGAGGCTTTAAAAGAGAAAAAAAAAAAAAGTTTAGCTTTTAGTGTAGTCAGTCTAGTTTTGACTCATTTTCTATTTTGGAAATGTATTGTGACTCTCCAGGCTTGTAATTTTGCAGTGTACTTAAATGTATTAAAGAACAGAAGACTTATTTTTGTAAATCTTGATTTAATTTGCTGGATTAATTATAAATGACATTACTTGAGGCCACATTTGTCATATACCTAAGTGTATGTGTACGCATGTGTTTGTTTTAGTTAACTGTTGTTTTTAAATTATATACACATGCAAATTCAGAATAGAAGAATGTTGTGATTTGACTTATGCGTAGGTTATCATATCTAGACCTTAGAGTTAGTGATCCTTCATCATCATTGTTTAAAGTCCATTTGTTGGAACACCTTTGATAGCAAATCCTTTTAAAATTTAGATGTCTTGTTTGAAGCCTGTTAATTCTCTTCTGAATATCAAGCTTCACCTTTTTAGTAGTTCAGGTCATACAGTGTTTTTTCCTTAAAAGAAAAATCAGAATTCCTACAGAGATGAAGTTTTTTTAACCATACTACTCATCTTGAAGTCCTAGAAGGCCTTTTATCTCTTTTATTACTCATAAGATTGCCGTGAATACTCTTCTGTGTCCCTTACCTGTGGAGCCGTTTCTGGGAAGGAGAAAAGGGGATAAATTTGAAGGAAGAAGATTTAGATAGGATAAATCCTATGCTGCCATTGGGTAGCTTTATGCCAGACATTTTAAGTTACTTATCTGTTTATTATGCAGTATTTATGAAGACAGATACTAATTACAGAGGACATTTTGCCTCCACTTTTCCAGTTATCTTCCTTCTCCTTTATTTATTACCTATATCTAATTTAGTATCCACCCCTAATTAAGGCAGTCTAACTTTCAGAAAAATCTTACAGTCTTTCTTATTTATTTTATTTATTTTAATGTTTATTTCTTGTTGATACAAAGAGAAACAGCATGAGTAGGGGAGGGGCAGAGAGAGAGGAAGACACAGAATCCGAAGCAGGCTCCAGGCTCTGAGCTGTCAGCATAGAGCCCAACGTGGGGCTCGAACCCACAAACCGTGAAATCATGACCTGAGCCGAAGTCAGACGCTTAACTGACTGAGGCACCCAGGCACGACATGTCTTCTTTTTTTTAAATAGAGAGTTGTAAGAGATGGATTTAAGAATACAGACAAACTGATTCTTCACTGAAACATCATGGGTTTTATGGGAGAGGCTGCAGGCTTTGAAAACAGTCTTTTTTGCCAGCTCTGTGATCATAGGCAGCTTTTCTGATGTTCAGCTTTCTTCTCCATTACGTAGGATTGGTGATATTTATCCAATAGCGTTGTTGTGGAGAATAATGTGTATAATATACCTAGCATTGTGCTTGACATATAGATTCTCTAAGTTTTGAACCTGTGTTTTCTTTTTCTTTTTTATCCATGTGTACATAGTTACCTTGCTGTGTTATTTTGAAAAGTTAACATAATTTAGTGTGTAGATAGTGTGAGAAGAAACACATTTTATATAAAGACTATAGAGTTTTTACTCTGTGAGAAGCAAAATTACTCTTTGCAAATATTTTGTTTTCTCATTGGATAGACTTCAATCTATACTTGAGAATGTTCATATTTATTTATTCTTGGACATTGTAAGTACTCCAAACATCCCCTTTAGCCCCTAAAATATTTGTTTTCATTTGAAATATATGTAGAGATAGAGAATACTTGAAATTCTAATAATTTAGAATTTTTTTGTATTGGAAGAAATGGATGTTTATCATACCTTTAATGCATATTGACTAAGCAACTTAAAATAGCTAGGAAATTTTCTAGGCTTGTACCATTTTGGGAGCCCAAATGAATGAGAAGGAAAAAAACATCATTCCATTATTTTTACATCTACGTAAAGATCTTTAACCTAATGAGTGAATAGATAAAATATTAACTTACATTTACTTTTATTTGTAGGAAATAAATACTGTGAAACTGGCAGCAAACTTTGGGAAACTTTGCACGGTCCCTTTGGACAGCATTCTTGTAGATAATGTTGCACTACAGTTTTTTATGGGTAGGTAAATGCATTTTATGAAAACAACATAGCCCTTGAATTTTATTTTTAAGTTTATTTATTTATTTTGAGAGAGAGAGAAAGAGTGAGAGAGAGAACATGAGCAGGGGAAGGGCAGAGAAATGAAGAGAGAGAATCCCAACCACGCTCCACACTGTCTGCATGGACCCTAATGTGGGTCTTTAACTCACGAACTGGGAGATCATGACTGAGCTGAAATCAAGAGTCAAACACTTTACTGAGTGAACTACCCAGCTGCCCCAGCGATTAAAAGTTGAAGTTTTTATAATTGTAAAGATTATTAAAATATAAATATCTGAAATTAAGCGTGCCATATATGAAGAGAAAACTCTTCATTTTCTGAAATATTCCTTTTCTTTGGAAATCATTCAGTGGAGATTTATTTTGTTTTGAGGGAAAGAAATGCTCTTTATAACTTAAGTGTGTATTTGTTAAATTGCTTTTAAAATAAACCCTAGGAGAGGCACCTGGGTGGCTCAGTTAAGCATCTGACTCGTGATCTCAGCTCAGGTCTTGATCTCAGGGTCATGAATTCAAGTCCCACATTGGTCTCCATGCTGAGTGTGAAGCCTACTTAAAAGAAAAAAGAAAAACCCAATGATGTTTAAAAATAAACTCTTGGAGATTCTACCATGAATTTAAATTATTTATTTAATTAGTTTTTTAATTAATTTGAATGGGAGATAGACTGAGCAGATGAGGGGCCGAGAGAGAGGGAAAGAGAAAATCCCACGCAGGCTCCACACAGTCAGTATGAGCCCAACACAGGGCTCGAGCTCATGAACTGTAAAATCATGTCCGGAGCTGAAGTTAGGAGTCAGACACTTAGGACTAAGCCACCCAGGTGCCTCCAAATTGTTTGAGAAAGAGTACTTTATCAGCAGTACATGGTACTTATAACTTACTTGTATCATTTGGTGTGTGAATGGGAGATAGATTTTTTATATCATTGTAATATATAAAAATATTTAGTAATTTTGTTAATATTATAGTTGATCTTGAACAACACAGATTTGAGCTGTGCAGATTCACTTATACTTGGATTTTTTCCAGTAACTGCAGTACAGTAATACAAAATGTATTTTTCTTATGACTCCCAATATTTTCTTCTCTAGCTTACTTTATAGGAAGAATACAGTATATGATACATTTAACGTACAAAATGTTATATATGTTAATTAACTGTTTATATTGTTGGTAAGGCTTCCAGTCAACAGTGGACTACTAGTAGTTATGGTTTGGGGGAGTCAAAAGTTAGACATAGATTTTTGACTGTGTAGTGAGTCAGTGCTCCTAACCTCTGCATTGTTTAAGGGTCAACTATACATCAAAACTGTTTTTATCTGGAGGGCATTTTCATTAAACCTCCCTGATTCTTCATTGTCATGACCCAAAACATAAATACATGGCTTGTTGAAGATCCTAATCCTTATTTTTAATATTAGAAGAAATATTAATATTACAATTAATAATTGTTATTGAGAACAGAAGCTGAATACTGAAGTAATTTATTTCTTATGAAGCCACCTGTGGCAATTATATCTCCTAGAAATTTTATCATGAAAAATGAAATTTAAAAAAATATGCTTCCATTCGTGCTTTTTACATAACTGTGGTCTTTTTAGCCTAATGATTTGTAATGTACGTATTCTTTACCTCAAACATTTGCCTAACATTTTGAAAGTATAGAGTTTTAAGTATTTGAAACGTTAATCCTTCTTGTCATGTGGTTACATGCACCCAAAAAAATGTGACATGAATAACTATGTTGTTACGGATTTTGTTAGATTACATGCAGCAAACTGGAGGTCAGGCACATCTCTTCTTCTGGATGACAGTGGAAGGATACCGAGTTACAGCCCAGCAGCAACTAGAAGTTTTATTAAGTCGTCAGAAAGATGGAAAACATCAAACTAACCAAACCAAAGGTCTTTTAAGAGCAGCTGCTGTCGGGATATATGAACAGTATTTATCAGAAAAGGTGAGAATATATTTTGATTACTGTTTTCTTATGTTCTTTGGTAGTATCATTAGCAATTTTTGTGACCCTTAAAAATGAATATTCATTACTAATACTAGGCATTGCTACTTGAAAACAGTGCCTCATTTAATCCTGATAACAGTCTTATTGTATATTATTATCTTTATTTTATAGGTAAAGAAACTCATGTTTAGAAAATTGAATTAACTTTGCCAAGGTCATGCAACTACTAATGATAGAATCAAGATTCAAGGGCATACACTGTAGATTCAAGGACACAAAAGATTGAAAGTAAAAGAATGGAAAAAGGTAAACCATGCAGGCAGTAACCAAAACAAAGCTGGAGTGGCCACACTAATATTAGGTAATAGATTTTAAGACATAACTTGTTATTAGAGAAAAGAGGAACTTTTGATAATGATAAAAGGGTCAGTTGATCAACATGATAAAATAATTATAAACACAGCAGCAAAACCTCCACAGAGACATAGAACAAAACCTGACAGAATTGAAGGGAGGTAAAGACAATTTAATGATAATAGTTGAAGACTTTAGTACCTACTTAATAATTGATAGAACAATTAGAAAATGATCAAATGGGAAAAAATGGCCAAAATTATACAAGAATTGAAGAACACTATAAATCAATTGGATCTAACACATCTATAGAATACTTGTACTAACAATAGCAGAATACACACTGTTTTCGGGCTCACATGGAACATTGTCTAGGGTAGATAGACCTTTTATTAGGCCATAATACAACTCTGAATTTAAAAGGATTGAAGTCCGAGGCACTGCTGGAGCTCACTTGGTTGAGCATCTGGCTCTTGATTTTGACTCAGGTCGTGATCTCACCATTAAGGGGATTGAGCCCCCTGTCAGCCTCTGTACTGACAGCATGGAACCTGTTTGAGATTCTCTTGTTCCCTCCCTCTCTGCCCCTCCCCTGCTTGCATACTCTCTCTCTCTCAAAAATAAATAAACAATATTTAAAAAGTATTGAAATCCTAGAAAGTATGTCCATTTATCATTGTACAGTTAATTAGAAATTAACAAAGGAATTTTGAGAAATTATAAATATTTACAAATTAACACATTTCTAAATAGTCTCTGGGTCATAAAAAGATCAGAAAGAAGATATTTTGAATTGAATGAAAATGAGAACACAGTGTATCAAAATTTATGGGATGCAGTTACAGCAGTGCTTAGAGGGAAATATGTAGCTTTAAGTGTCTAGTTAGAAATAAGAAAGATCTCAAAACAACAGTTTACATTTTCACCTGAAACCAAAAAAAGAAAAGCAAAATAAATTCAAGGTAAACTCAAGGAAGGAAGCAGTAAAGATCAGAATAGAAATCACTGAAATGAAAAACAGCAATGAAAACAATAAAACCCAAAATTGGTTCTTTAAAAGAAAAATAAAATTGGCAAAACTTTAGCAGGATAGGCCAAGAAAGAAAGAAAGCCACAGATATCAAAATCATGAATCAAAGAGGAGACATCATCACCAACCCTATAGAAATCAAAAAGACCATAAGCAAATGTTATGAAGAACTTTATCACAACAAATTAGAGAACTTATATGACATGGGCAAATGCCTTCAAAGACACAGATTGCCAAACTGTCATTCTGATACCAAAGCCAGACAAAGAATCATTCAGGAGACTATAGACGAATATCCCTTATGAATATGGACACAGTAGTCCTCGAGATTCCTCACACTCCAGTACTTGTAATGGCTATGCTATAATTCCTTTAAATTTACACTTAACTAGCATAAAAGTTGGGTTTGAATTTTAAGTGTGAATTTCATTTGAAAACTGCTCATTAGCCCATTTGCTTATATTTTTGCCTTATGAAATACATCATACTTAAAAGACTGCACATTTTAAAGAATAATAGTATAACAGACACCTTTAGATACCCATCTAGATGAAGAAATAAAACATTTACTATGCTTTTGAAGATCTTTAATATATTCTTTACATGTCTTCACCTGTCATGTTTATCTGTTTATTTAATTCCTGATGAAGCCAGTTTCCTGTAATTATTCACTTTTCCATACCATTTTAATATACATGTGTGTTCTAAGGCACTACATTGCTTAGCTTTTTTTTTTTTAAGTTTATTTCTTTATTTTGAGGGAGAGAGAAAGTATGAGCGAAGAAGGGGCAAAGAGAGAAGGTGGGGGAGAGATTCCATGATGTTAGTTCAGAGCCCAATGCAGAGCTTGATCCCACTAACCGTGAGATCGTGACCTGAGCCAAAATCAAGAGGAGTCGGAGTCAGACACTTAACAGACTAAACCACTCAGGTGCTGCCCCCTTAACTTTGTGTTTAACCTTTGCATAAAAGGTATGATACTATGCATTGGTTTATTCCCCTCATTATTGTATTGAAATTTATACATTTTGATTCATGCAAGTGCAGTTCATTTTCACTCAAGTATTTTATTGTACACATATACAAGAGTTTATCTTCAGTAATATTTATGAGCAATTTGGTTTGTTTCCATTTCTTTTCTTTCATACTTTTGCTCTTTTTATCACTATTTATGTTTCTTCTTGCACACATTCAAGAGTTTCTGCTATTTAAAAACACAGCTTAAACGCATATATCTAAGTATTTCTATGTTAATTTTTAACATGGGTTATAGAGTCATTTCTTTTGTACGTAGTCCAGTGTAGAAATTATAGTTAATCCTGGAAAAATAAAAAATTAATAATTATTTAAGCCAATTTCTTTCAGCATTTTAAAGATAGCATTTCATTGTTTTCTGGCTTTCATGTTTCCATTGAGAAATCAACTATGAATTTAATTGTTATTTTTTGAAGATAATCTTTTTTAAAGCTTTGAAAGACATCCTGAGTCTTGGGAAACTTCCCCAGGACACAGCAAGTCCCAGATTTTAGCGATGGATGGAGAAGATTGACAAAAATTCAAAACTCCACCATGATGCCAAAAATTCAGGGCTGAAGGCAACATTTTAGTGTCAAATAACTATTGTGTGGATTATCCACAGTTACCGTTGTCTTTTTCCCTTAGCTTATAATATTGGCAGCCATTATTTGCTCTTTACAGTAATAGATTCTCCATTGTATATACTCCATGCACAACTTAAGTGCATTGTTATCCTAGATACTCACAGTCTGTGTTTTACTTTTCCTGTTATGTGTTTTGTATTATGATAGGACTTTAAAATTTTTTAAATTATGAATATTATAGTGATGTTTTCTAAAGCCTGAGATTTAAAAGTGAGAATAGTTACATTACCAACATCAGCATAACCTAGACATTGCCAGAAAAGGAGACGAAATGACTCATTTTAATGACAAAGAGTAGGAGCCTTAATACCTGGATTAGGGAGAGTAACCAAAATAAAGTATACTACATGATGTGTAAAAAATATTTTGAGATTGGTCTTGGTGGAGAAGGGGATATAAAAGCAGGTATGGTGGGGTGCATGGGTGACTCGGTCGGTTAAGCATCTGACTTCAGCTAAGGTCATGATCTCACGGTTTGTGGGTTCGAGCCCCTCGTCGGGCTCTGTGCTGACAGCTCGGAGCCTGGAGCTGCTTCAGATTCTGTGTCTCCCTCTCTCTCTGACCCTCCCCTGCTCACACACACACTCTCTCTCTCTCTCAGAAATAAATAAAAGCATTTAAAAAATTTAAAAAAAAAGCAGGTATGGAAACTGAATATTGCAAATAATTTTAAGTCAATAAGAAGGTATTTTTTGTTTTCATCTCCCAAAAGACCCCAGTGATCAGTTAAAAATAGTGGCTATGAAGTGAATTAGCTTGGGCACACTGTACAAATGAACACACATTAGCCTATCTGTCCCTTGCTTGATTTGTAAAAGTAGAGTTACTTTTAAACTGAATAGAGTTACATTTCATGATTCAGAATTTTCAGCTGAAATATCCTGTGGGTAGACAAGAGAAAGTTTTAATAACATGTTTTGGTCCTTTAAACTTTAGAACTTATTCAGGCAGATCTTAACCAGCAGTCATGCTTTCAGTAGTACATTGTGTTACATCAAATTGTGGCAACAAGGATATATTTCCCATAGCTAATGGGTTTTTTGATGTGAAGAAATGGGGAGTTTTCTATAATCTTGATTTTTAAGATTTTAATAAATTGCAGAAAACATGAAACAAACTTTGCTTTTATATATGTACATATTTAGTAGACAGTGCAAGTGTAAATTTTGACGAATTTCTTTCAGTCCATAAACTTCTTACCAAAGAAAATGAAAAGATCTTACCTGCTAAGTATCATGTATTTCTTCTGTACAGTACTCCTAAAATGGGATACCATTTGCTTACTTGTGATACCGAGGTTTTTAGAAAGAAAAGCTTTCTGTTTTTTTCTTTTTTTTCTTAAATACTTTATTGTCAAGTTGATTTCCACATAACACCTAGTGCTCATCCCCACAAGTGCCCTCCCTCATGCCCATCATCCCCCTTCCCCTCCCCTCCACCCCCATCAGCCCTCAGTTTGTTCTCAGCATTCAAGAGTCTCTCATGGTTTGCCTCCCTCCCTCTCCCCAACTATTTTCCCCTTCTTCTCACCCATGGTCCTCCATTAAGTTCCTCCTCATCNCTTGTCTGATATGTCATTTGCAACTATGCATTCTGTCAGTTGCCTATTAGTTTTATTGATTGTTTCCTTTGCCATGCAGAAGCTTTTAATATTGATGAGGTCCCAGTAATTCGTTTTTGCTTTTGATTCCCTTGCCTTTGGGGATGTGTCAAGTAAGAAATTGCTGTGGTGGAGGTCAAGGAGGTTGTTTCCTGCTTTCTCTTCTAGGGTTTTGATGGTTTCCTGTCTCACATTCAGATCCTCTATCCATTTTGAGTTTATTTTTTGTATGGTGTGAGAAAGTGATCTGGTTTCATTCATCTGCACATTGCTCTCCAGTTCTCCCAGCACCATCTGTTAAAGAGACTGTCTTTTTTCCATTGGATACTCTTTCCCGCTTTGTCAAAGATTAGTTGGCCATACATTTGTGGGTCCAATTCTGAGTTCTTTATTCTATTCCATTGGTCTGTGTGTCGGTTTTTGTGCCAAGGAAAAGCTTTTTGATCAGTTTTTAGTTTCTTCAAAACATTCAGAAACAGTGAGATTTTTGACACTATAAAAGTGTCAGAAAATAACCTCTCTAGACATTTGCTTCAACAAAGCTATCATTGTTGCCAGCCATCGAAAAAACTGCTAAAATATTGATAGGAAAATCATATTTTCGAAGAATGGGAGAAGAGTAATATCTTCTAACTTGAAAATACATAAAAAATAAATATGGTGGAATAAATGGCAGTTAACAGAATTTTTTATTTTTTTAAATTTTTTTGGTAAACAGAAATTTATATGCCTTTTTCTCCAGGACTGTTGAATGATCTTTGAAGAGGCTAAGAGGAACTTTGAGAAGGATGGATTGACCTGAGTTTTTGTGTGGACTATAGAAAAACTCAGTGAACAAAATGACTATTTTTGTTTTTTTGAGAGACTGAGAGTCTCTGAAATGAGACTGTTGAGAACTCAAAAAATGTCACCAGAAAGGGACAGCCAGCTTTAACAAGATTTTCTCAGTTTCTTTACTAAAACTATAATTTATTTGGAATTCACTTTCATTCTCACAAGTTTAAATGATATGTGTGTTTTAAAACCATTTTTCTTGCGGAAGAGAAGTTTAACTTTTAATGACATCCATTATGCTTTGAAGTGTTTAAAATGGGCATTTTAGAAATAAGCAGTCTATATGGTAAATTCATAGATATAGTGGGCCTACAGGTCTATAAACCTGCTGCTTTTAGTAAGTAAAATCTAACTATTCTATGCCAAAATAGTTTCATTGAAATGGTATTATATTCATTTATACCCCCTGGTTTAAAAAAAGAAAAAATGTCATGTCCAAAAGTCTGCAGGCAGATTAGAGAAGTATTGTTAAAAAAGGAAAGATAAAAAGTAAAAGTATCTTACCAGATCATGGAATAAAAAGAAAGTAATTTTTAAGTTAAATATAGAGAATACCTGTTTAGTCATGATATGTATAATTTCCTTTTAAAAGTCTTCTATTTATGTACTTTAATAATACACAGTAATAAAGCCTGCAATATTTATTATCTAATAAAGAGCTTAAAAAGTTAAATTGTATATCAGAGAACAGAACCTAAATAGTTATGTTTTTCTCAAACATTATTTGTTTAATTAATCCTATTAATTACTGATTGCTTCTGTTAAGTAGTCCTCTTGTTTTGTTTAAATAATCACATTTGTGTAGTGGAAAAGTGCAGAACACACATTAATAATTTTTTGAAAAACATTTTTTATATTTTTATGTTAAAATAGTAAAAAAATGTATATAAATATTTTTTCTATATTCTTTTGCATGGGGAGATCTGGTTAGTTGTGTCCTCTGATAACTTTTTAAAAGCGTTGGTCACCCTATACCAAAGAGGTTTAATTCAATTCTGTATATTTGAGATTATAGGAAAAAATAAACTAAATAAAAGAAATGTTCTAAATTTTAAATTTCTTTTTTCCTAGAAACTGAGTTTACTGAGGTTAGAGGGCAAATAAAAGGACAAAAGGAGCTAACATCAGTCCCTCTCTAATTTTCTTACAGATATAAAGTTGTTGAGTTCTTCTGTTGTTTTCAGGGGAACGCATATGTACACCACCACACCACATCCTCTCATACAGAACAGTCAACAAATAAGCATCCTCCCCTTCCTCCAAAAAACTTCAGCCACCCCACCACCTACTTGGGTTTACTAATTATAATGTTGAATTAACAAGGGAACGTTAGAAGTTGTATAGTCCTTTTCCTATACATTTATACTTTCTTGTTTACTTTTTAAACCTTTCTTCTTTTTTGTATTTATCCCTTCTTTTCTTTATTCTATTGGATAGCATAGAGAAATTACTTAAACAATGCATTCTTGTTGTAGTATTTTTAAGTCAACATCCTTATTACTTATTCTCAAGAGCCTTCAAAACTAAAAATTCCAGTTGACATGCCAAAGAAAACCATATTTCTAGGTTTTCAGCATTTTTTTCTTTCAATAAAGACATTTTTCACATTGAACATCAGATTTTATATTTCTATGGCATATCTGTCACATCATGTACTTTAAAATGGAAGTTGTTAGAAGAAATTAACTTTTCATATTTTTGCCCTCCCATGTCACACTGGAATTTTGCTGCAGCAATATAAAGCCAAATTTAGGAGAAGGATGTCTCTTTTAAAGGTCTTTTAAGGGGTAACTGGGTGGCTCAGTCTATTAAGCATCCTACTTCTGCTCGTCTTGATTTCATGGTTCATGAGCTTGAGCCCCGCGTCAGTCTCTGTGCTGTCAGCTCAGCCTGGACCCTGCTTCAGATTTTGTGTTTCCCACTCCCTCTCCTCCTCCCCCACTCATACTCTCTGTCTCTCAAAAATAAATAAATGTTAAAAAATTTTAAAAGAAAATAAAGGCTATTTAAAAGGACTGTTTCTACTATTAAATGATAATAAAAAATATCTTATTCTTTTGACAGTCATATTAAATAGACATCCAGGACTACTGGATGTTAAACACTAATTCCTAATGAGAGTATTTCTTATGTGCTAGACACTGTGATTGTATGCCTTAGATAAATCTCTTGTGGTTACATAATAACCATTGGTGGTATTATTTCCATTTTGGAGATTGAGGAAATAAAGGCTATTGAGAGGGAATTTAGCAAATGTCAAGGGGTTTTGTTTTTGTTTTTTTGTGTTTTTTTAAGTGTCAAGGTTTAAATCCTTGTTTGTCTCCCATTCTGTATTGTATACATGATGACAAGAGGGTTTGCTTCTTATTTCAGCCTTATTAAATATCACAGTGTTTTACAAACCAAGGATTTTTTGCCAATTACTTTCAGTAATATGATTGATTACATTATATAATTCTACTATAAAGAATAAGTTTGTATTTAGACACTCAAAAGGTCATTACTACTGTTATTTTCCTCTGTTTGTTAGGCATCTCCAAGAGTTACTGTTGATGATTATTTGGTAGCAAAATTAGCAGATACTTTGAATCATGAAGATCCAACGCCTGAAATCTTTGATGACATTCAAAGGAAGGTATTATACGTCACATTTATCATTCTTTCTTATGAAAAATATATTTCTATACGCACGTAATTTAGTTTTTCAAAGGCTACTGAAACATAAAGTATAAATAACTAAAAAGGTGAGTTATGGAACTAACATTTCTCAATTACAACAAAGGTAGGCCAGTTTGTTTGTTTGTTCATTTAATTGACAAATGAGGAAAATTCTTATGTTGGGTGGTTGTTTAAATCTGACTAAAGGGTCAGGTATATAGTCTTAGACTTTCATGAGTTGATGATAGTTACCTGACTTAATTTATTTTACTATGATCCTGGAGCCTTTATGTGGACTTGTTTCTTAGGAAACACTACTTCTGCAAACACTGTATACGACATGCCATGTGACTTGCATTGCAGTAGGACCATTTTCAGTGCACTTTAGGTACTGGAGAGTCCATTAATTATGAAATTAGTTGAGAAATCATTATTTGTGATATAGGCTTATTGCTGACATCTTAGAAATATGGAACCTGTGATTCATTATAGCAAGACCTCTGTCTAGCTTTTGGTGAAATCTTATTAGTGAAAATTAGTATATTGTCTATATTAATGATGACATATCTTGATTTATTTCAATAAGGTTTATGAATTGATGCTACGAGATGAAAGATTTTATCCTTCCTTCAGACAGAATGCACTTTATGTGCGCATGTTAGCCGAGCTGGACATGTTAAAAGATCCTAGTTTCAGAGGATCAGATGATGGCGATGGAGGTAAGGTGTCATACATTGCACATGTGTATGTGTGTGTGTGTGTTTGTGTGTGTGTGTGTATGTGTGCACGCGCACGTGCACACGCATGCAGATGTGTTCCTATACATATTTTGTTACCAAAAAAATGATGTTTCAAGCAAGATAAAAAAATGCCCTGAAGCCCAATTATAAATTATATTTAAAATTCTATAAATAAATGACAAAGTTTAGTTATGACATTAAATTAAAATGTTGAAAATTTAATAACAGATTAGAACATAGCTATAAAAGCCTTGGAGTCTTAAAGAAGAATGTTTTCTTGAGTTGTGTCACCCAAATGTTTTTTTATGATAGTTTCCCTTTTGCTAATAATTAGTAGTATTCATGATTAACAGGATTATTGAGAAGATTAAATGAGATGACAAGTAATGATCCTGAGAGAGTACCATAATCCATACAGCATTGCTTTTTGTTTTGTTTTGTTTTTTGTTTTTTTCCTTTTAATAGTTTATTGTCAAGTTGGTTTCCATATAACACCTAGTGCTCATCGCCACAAGTGCTCTCCTCCATGCCCATCACCCCCCTTCCCCTGTCCTCCACCCCCATCAGCCCTCAGTTTGTTCTCAGCATTCAAGAGTCTCTCATGGTTTGCCTCCCTCCCTCTCCCCAACTATTTTTCCCCTTCTTCTCACCCATGGTCCTCCATTAAGTTCCTCCTCATCCTCGTATACGTGCAAACATATGGTAGCTGTCCTCTGCCTGACTTATTTCACTCAGCATAACACCCTCAAGGTCCATCCATGTTGCTCCACATGGCCAGATTTCATTCTTTCCCATTGCCATGTAGTATTCCATCGTATAGATAAACCACATCTTCTTGATCCATTCATCGGTTGGTTGACAGACTCTTTCCATGTTTTGGCTATTGTTGAGACTGCTGCTGTGAACATTAGGGTCCATGTGTCCCTATGCCTCAGCACTCCTGTATCCCTTGGGTAAATCCTAGCATTGCTATTGCTGGGCATGGGGGGGTTCTATTGTCAATATTTTGAGGAATCTCCACACTGTTTTCCAGAGGGGCTGCACCAGTTTANCTCACCGGATTGTTTGTTGCTCGAGTGTGGAGTTTGTTGAATTCCTTATAGATTTTGGAACAGACAACCTCCTTGACCTCAACTGCAGCAATTTCTTACTCTACACATCCCCAAAGGCAAGGGAATCAAGAGCAAAAATGAACTATTGGGACCTCATCAAGATTAAAAGCTTCTCCACGGCATAGGAAACAATCAATAAAACTAATAGGCAACCGATGGAATGGGGAAAGATAGTTGCAAATGACATATCAGATAAAGGGCTAGTATCCAAATCTATAAGGAACTCACCAAACTCCACACCCGAGAAACATAACACATTGTTTTAAAAAGTACAGGGTTTGTTCTCTTTAATTATGCTATTGTCCGAGTCCTGCACAGTACAAGCTGAAAGAAGCTACAAGTGTTGCTTGTTCCAACTTTGAATTTTTTCAGATGAGGCTATTACCACTATGGTATAATGAAGAAAGCAGACTTTGAGAATCAGAATATTTAGATTTTACTTCAGTTCTGCTGCTTAGTACCTGTGTGATGTTGGCCAAACACTTGATTTCCTTAAGCCTCATTTTTCTTAGTTGTAAATCTGGGATAAAATTTTTGTCATAATAGTATCTTCAGAGTCATTATCACATCATTTGCCAGATGTAAAGGAAATTATGTATATGGAAATTATTTATAAACTAAAACACAAATACCAGTTTTTAACAGTAGGATATAAGCAGTTATTTTAAAAAGAATGGGAGAGGCAGCCCTTACAGCACAAGTCTCCATATTGTGCGACCCTATGGCCATTTTACTAGTGGTCCACTTCATAAGTACTTATTAAACTAATTAATATGTAAGGCTTGATAAACTCCAAACTTTAAATTTGTCCGAATAAGCAGTGAATTTGATGCATAATTAAGGAATTTTTTTTAAAGAGTACATCTGTGGGAGGTAACCTCAAGTTTAGTATATCTGTATTTACTGTCTCTTGAAAAATCTTTTACAGAGCTGTTATAATTTGCAAGTAGCAGTGCTATTTCCAGAAACACTATTATAAAGGTTTTTGTTTATTTTAATTCCATCTACTTTAGAAATTTTTTAGTATTGTGAAGTGGATTTGCTCTATGACCCAGAATGAAAGAATATATATTGAATCATAATCAGCTAATTGTATCACCTTCTAAATAATATATAATTTAAAATGGTGATAGTAGCAATGTATTCTGTGGGAGTAGTATTTGATCCTATAGTAAGAACTCTTCAAAGTCTTATAAATTGACTTGTAGCTTTTATTCATAATCTCTTAAGTGCTAGAAACCATATCTTACCTTAAATCTGTATATGAATATTGCTACCATATATTAATTTGTGTTTCTAACAGAGGTGCATCTTAATGATAACTTCGCGTGTTCAGATATAGAACAAAACACTGAGGGAAAAGACATTAATTTTAATAATGTATCATTGACTTAGCTCTCTAACATTACTGTTTAAAAATAATTTTTAGTTGCTTTTTAATTAAATGGCATTGCATGTAGAGTTTTATATATTTTGTTTTATTAGTTATATATTGATTTAAGAATCTAGGGTTGCAGTGTTTTTGAGCCAAATCTACTAAGAAGAAGTGGAAATAATAGCTGTATTAACTAATCTACTTATTCCTCACAGGAGAGAAAAATTTTATTTGTAATGCTTCTTAATCCACTAAGAATTAACAAAATACTTGAGTCATTTCTTAATGGACTTCACTCTGCAGTGTTTTCCTCATATTTACACTGTATCAGACAACTTCATATGATACTCTGAGAATAAAATATTTAATCTTATTTTCCTGTACATGAACGTCTGTTTTTGGTGTATGTTTTAGATGGGGCCACTCAGGTACATAAATATTTTCACTGAAATATCTGGCTTGGAAAACCATGAGGCTTAAGGGAACAGGTGTTTGGGAGAACTGTACCACAGTTTTCTTTGCTCTTTCGTTAATAAGTCTTTGCTTCGGTGACTTTCGTTCTTAGTGTTTTAACCTTAGATTAAACAGCTCTTTCCAAAACGTTTTTAATGTATACTAAGTTGAATTTCCCCTTCCACAGAATCTTTTAATGGGTCTCCTACAGGAAGCATAAATTTGGTAAGTACTCTTAGGGGTGCTTTAATTATTAAAGTGGCTTGAAAATATAAAAAGTAAGCCATAACATACAGAAATAAATGAGATATTAAAAGCACAGACCATCCTTTAATATTACAGGAAGTTACTTGCTTTAAAAGAATTGTTAAATTTACATAAGAAAGCCTCTGAAATTTATTTTCACTTGTAAGAGTTGGCTTAAGTTACACCTGCATAATTTGATAAAAAATTGATTTCATATCTTGAATCCCAAATTTAATATTTTGAAGTGACTTTGACTAGTGGTATTTTGAATACTAAACTTGTGATATATAAATGTGTACATTGAAATTTGCTCTTTGTTTTTGTATGTAAAAATGAAATACAAAATTAGTTAGGATTTCTCAAAAATTCCAGATATTTCTTATAGTGTACACTGTAACAAATGCAGGTTTTTGTAAAAAAAAAATTAAGCCTTATAGTAAATCGAGCAACTTTATCTTATGATTACAAGTTTAAGAATGGTATATTTTTAACATATAAGCTCTCTTTGGCATTTTATACATTCATAGTGAAGTGTGAAATAATGAACATTTCAGTTCTTTTATACATCCATCCTTGTCATGAAGAACTTATTTCATAAAATGCCCCTAGGAAGAAATATTATCTTCTATGAAAGTTTCAGTGCTGAGTTTGTGGAGGATGGGAGTTAGGGAGAGATTGTTTCCTTTGTTTTTCATTCTAGTTACACTACTTTTCCTTTTTGTAATAGCTAAATGGCCTAGAGGTCCATTATCTTATGTTGTCTTCTCTAGTACTACATTTATATAAAAAATAACCATGTTGAGTGTTTTATTACTCTATAAATTATAACCTTTAACAAAACACCAAAGTGGTCAGCCATAGTGTTACATCAAAGATGCTGTAACATTTAAAATATCGTCCAAAGTCCTTTGTTATCACTACCATTTGTTTGTTGTGTTGCATAGCCTTATAACAAAAAAGAATAATAAAAAAAGTTCCTAAATGTGATGAAACTTTTGCTTCATTTGAAATTTCAGGTATTCATGTTTGTAGTGCTTATACAAATACGTGAACGCTAGTAACACTTTTCCTTTATTCCATATCTGGAATAAATGCTTTTTCAAATAAGAATGGTTTACATTTGTTTTTTAATTTTTTTATAGTTTATTTATTTTTAAGAGGGAGACAGACAGAGCGCTAGCAGGAGAGGGTCAGAGAGAGGAGGAAACCAAGAATCTTAAGCAGGCTCCAGACTCTAAGCTGTCAGCACAGAGCTTGATGTGTGGCTTGAACTCATGAACTGTGAGATCCTGACCTGAGCTGGAGTCGGAGGCTTAACCGACTGAGCCACCCAGGTGCCCTGATAAGAACAATTTCTTTTTTTTTTTTTTTTAACAATTTCTTTATCATATAGTGATCTAAACCAAAACAGTCTTTTGATTGGCAAAGGTCACACTTGAGGTCGGTGACTTGCAGTATTTTGTTATTCACATAATTTTATTAAATTCAAGCTTTTAAGTAGCTGGAGTCTTTTAAATTCTTTTTAAATATGTAGACAATTTTTTAAATTATTATTTTTTTTAGAGAGTGTGTGTGAGTGGGGGAGAGGGAGAAGGAAAGCGGGGGGGGGTGGGGAGAGAGAGAGAGAGAGAGAATATCTTAATCAGGCTCCATGTTCAGCAGGGAGCCCAACCCATGACCCTGAGCCAAAATGAAGAGTCAAAAAGAGGCTCAATGGACTGCGCCACCCAGGCATCCCAATATATAGACAAATTTTAGTGGATAGTTTCATTTTAAAAATAGTTCTGTGTTTGTAAAATAGGCCATAGTAGTTTCTTCCCACATAGTAAGCAAAGAATATATTTATTTATAATGATTTACTCATTTTTCTATCGAGATTGGCACATAAATTATAAACATTTCTAGCAGTGCCATCATAGTTGTGTGGGTTATCATAGTAAATCTGAATTTTCAGTTTGCTTTTTTTGTTTGTTTAAAAATTTTTTTCTTAATGCTTTATTTATTTTTAAGACAGAGCATGAGCTGGGGAGGGGCAGAGAGAGAGGGGGAAACACAGAATCCAAAGCAGGCTCCAGGCTTTGAGCTGTCAGCACAGAGTCCGTTGTGGAGCTCAAACTCACAAACTGTGAGATTATGACCTGAGCCAAAGTTCGACACTCAACCAGCTGAACCACCCAGGAAACACTGAATTTTCAGTTTTTGACTTAGCATAGTAGTTCTAAAAATCTTCTTTTTTGTTGTTTTGTTTTGTTTTGTTTCCAAGAGTCAAGAATCTTAACCCAAGGATTATTATACAAACTGTATTTGAGAGCAGTATTAGTGCACTTGTTTTTGAAATCATAGTTTTCTTTTACTAAATAATACTTATAGTTCTAAATCAGAATGTGGTAGTTAATATTATTTCACCACTTGTAATTTTATATAGTATACTTGATATTTACATTTGCATTTTACCTGTGACTAGTGTTTAAGAGATGTTTCATTAGATTATTTCATCATATTTAATGAAAATAATATTTGTTAATTGTATGTTTTAAGTGTACTAGAAAGACATTTATATACAGTTTTCTAACAACTTCTGGGTTGTGTCATGTAAGATGCTAACATGTTTAAAGTAATAAGTAAGTAGCATTTAGCTGTTGAAATCTTACCTACAATGGAAGGTTAATCATAATAATAGTGACAGTAATAACAACAATAATACTTTTTGAAAAACAAATGTTTTATATTCTCTGTGATTGTAATTGAAGATCATAGTAGATAACAATCTGAATTTTGTAGAATATTCTATTTTCTCTGTAGCTTCTTCCATATAAAAGTAATATTAAAACAAGGTTGTATTTCTCTCAAGATACTTTACTATAAGTCATATGACCACTTAAATAAGTGCACTCTTCTTCTTTTCAAATCATTATAATTCACTTTGTAAAATGACAGAGTTGCAGAGCAAGTATTACGCCATTAGGTCATTGGGAAAACTGAGGTACAAGAAAGATCAGTTGATTTGTCTAAAGTCTTTCAAGGTATCACTGGTGAAGCCTGGACTAGACCCAGTTTAATTTAATGATTCGCCTCTTGATTTGACCAGGGAAATAACTCTGAGTTATCTGTATGGAATTATCAGATTTTGCTTCTCTTAATCAATCTTCAGTAGATCAACTTTTGGCTTCTCCTTAGAATGAAATTGCCTTAATTTAAATGGCTTTGTGTCATATGTATGGCTGCATTTAAGTCATTTAAATGACTCTTCCGTAGTATTGGTAATATCTTATTAAGACTTCAGAGTTCATTCAGATCCTGTGTTTTTTTTTTTTTTAAAGTGTAAGATATGTCTGGGGCACCTGGGTGGCTCAGTCGGTTTTAAGCGGCCGACTTCAGCTCAGGTCAAGATCCTCACGGTTCGTAGGTTCGAGTCCTGCATTGGGCTCTGTGCTGACAGCTCGGAGCCTGGAGCTGGCTTCAGATTCTGCGTCTGCTCTCTCTGCCCTTCCCCTGCTCACTCTCTGTCTCTCAAAAATAAAATAACAACAAAAAAAATTTAAAGTGTAAGATATGCCTGAACCATATAATGTCTGTGTCTCAAGAAGTCCCCAAGACCATTTTGATGTTCAGTGATTACTAAGAGGACTCACAGGCCTCAGCATAGTCATACTTATAGATAGGATTTATTATAGACAAAGGATATAAAGCAAAATCAGCAAAGGGAAAAGGCTCATGGGACAGGGTCCAGAGGAAACCAGGTACAAGTTTCCAAGAATCCTCTCCCATGGAAGTCACATGGAACATACTTAATTCCCCCAGCAATGAATGTGACAACATATGTGAATGTAGCTACCATGAAAACTCATCTGAGACTGAGTGACCAGGGGTTTCATTGGAGGCAGGTCACATAGGCAAACTGGTTAGTACATTCTAAATTTCCAGACTCCCAAAAGGAAAGTGGGTGTTCAGCATAAACCACATTGTTTATACAAACAGGTTAGGTACAGTGAACTACTTTTAGCAGGGGATCCTTCCCTAAATCTAAATTCCCAGATGTCATCCAGGAGCCAGGCTTGTAAGCATTGCTTTCTGAGGAGAGCAATTTCAAGTTAATTCTTTTTTGTTGCTGTTATTTTTCTCCAGCTTTATTGAGATTTAATTGACATTGAACATTATATAAGTTCAACATATTGATTTGATATTACAAAATGGTTACCACCGTAGGGTTAGCTAACTGCTCTGTCACATCACATGGTTACCATTTTTATATTAAGAACATGTAAGATTTATCCTCAGTAATTTCAAGTATATAATATGGTATTATTATTATTAGAAATATAGTTGGCTCAAGTTAACTCTTTTCTGCACAGTCTATCAAGATGTGATTATGTTCCCTTCTAGTTATGTGTGGGTGTATGTACCTGAAGCAAAAAAATTTAAATTTAAACCCAAAGGCCATAGTTAAAAAAGATTCATTTTGAGTTACTCAGTAATGATTTTTGTTTGTGGGATTATTGTTCAAGATTATTTAAAATCTGTCTTAGATTCTGGATTCACGTCATATAGATCATAATAATAGGTGACATTTTTGTGTTAGGCAGTCTTACTAAATGTTTTACATGTCTTCTTATTTAATCCTTGTATAACCGATGTGTAGGTACTGTTATTCTCATTTTAGATAAGCAATCAAATTATTTCTAAATTAATAAAGGCTAAATAATAGGGAGTTGGCTCTAGTACATTTAAAAAATTTTGAAATTTTAAGAATATGTCTACTGATTTTTTCCATTTTTTCTTGCCATGTATTGAATATAATTGAGAAGTAGCAAGTATATATAGATACACAATGAAGGAAGAAATAATCTGATGTACTAAGTTGATTTCTGAATTATTTTGTTTTATAGTTTTTTAATCGTGGATTTTCTCTCCCCTGTTGGTATAAATAGGATTATTGTTGGGGGAGGGATACAAATAATATAAAGTTTACATGGCACAAAGATGAGTAAGGCATTTGTGATATAAAATGTTTTAACATTTTTTTCCTATAAAATTAAAAACATTTTTTTATCATTTTTTTCCAAGTCTTTAGATGACCTTTCAAATGTATCTTCTGACGACTCAGTACAACTTCATGCTTACATTTCAGACACCGGTAAGAGACTTTGTGGTATGATTATTACTTAAAAATTATTGATTATTATTACACCTGGATTATTTTCCACTTATTTTTACAAACCATTTTCTGTTGTGTAGTCAAATTTTTAAGTTACATCTTTCTCTTCAGTGAGCTTTTCATTAACTTCTACAATGTCTATTATGTATATGGTTTGATACATACTTTGTATCATGTTTGATGATACCTTATATGTATGTTATAATATACTTCTATATCTTCTTTCTCTAAGGTTGTTACTTTTAACACTTGGAAAAGCTTAAATTCTAAGCAGTTTGTCATAGCTAATAAACTCTTGAAACCCAATCTTTTCCTCTTCTTGTTTGCATCTAGCTGATAATTGTTGCATAATTCTTATGAAATCACTTGGGGTGGATTATATACTTTAATCTTTTTCATAATGCAGAGTCAGACTAGATAACTGAGTTAGTGAAACTTTGGTATAGGAGCTTACAGAAGTTTAAGAAATGCTCAGATGAGGTGAGAAACTTCTAAAATTTTGTGACTCAGTCAGCATATATGCAAAATGGTTAGTGAGCTGAGAAAAAAATCAATGTCCATCATTGCCACTGGGTTATTAGATAATGCCGATGAGTAGTAGATAATGGTGGTTTACTTATCCAGCCTCTCACTATTCCTAGATTATAGGAGCATGTCTGTCGGATTATATTTGAAATGTTACTGTATTGAGGTATCTCAGTTCAATTTCATGCTTACATTTTAGGTACTAAAAAGAGATCTTAAAGTAACCATTGCAGTTTTAAGATAATTTGCTTTTTTTTTTTTTTTTAAGATCTGTTTTCTTTTGCTTCCCATTGGAGCTAGAGTCTCATTTTACACTGTGTTACCTGCCATATTAGTGAAAATAAGTTATTTATAATTGCTGTCTAAGTTGTTCTTTTATCCTTTACAGTTAGTTGGTGCATACTTTACCTGCTCTTAAAGGTCATTAGATGACACCTTTGTCAGTAAAACCAGAGGTTTTGTTGCTTTTCTTTCTAGCTTTTGTTATAGTTGTTTCACTGTTGTTTACTTTTCCTTCCTGAGATTTTAAAATTCTTTTTAAAAATCTCTCTTCTCTCTCTTGGTTTGTCTTCCAAATGTGAAAGTCTTTGTTAAACTGCAGGTATTAAGTATTTGTTCTTTTATTTCTTTCTTGAAGACCTTAAATTTTATGTCTCAAGGAAGACACTCGTGTTCATATTTCTTATGTAGATCTTCCTTTTTTCTGGATGTTCTGATTTTTAGCTGCTTTGTCCATTTATTCAACAAGTGTTTATTAGCTTCTTAAAATGTTTGAAAGCACTAAAAGCATTTTTAATAAATTGTTTTCTCTCAGACAAAGTATGAATACTAAAGAGGCAACATAATATAGTTGTGAAGAGCATAGCTTTTTCCCCATTTGCATGGGTTCAAGTCCCAACTCTGCTACCTAATAGCTGGGTAAACTTGGCAAGTTCCTTGACTTCTCTGTACTTCAGTTGCTTATCCATAAAATGGATCAATAATATTTAACTCACAGAGCTGTTATGAGACTAATTGATTACATTAGTAATTACATGAGTAGATATTATATATTAGCCTTTGTTCAATAAATATTTTACCAGTTAGACTTCAGAGTGTCTGAGTCTAGATTTTATGTTTTTTACATCTTTATTACAGGAAGTAGAACATAGATTTTAGTGAGGTGCTTCTCAAGGAATGATCCGTGGACTAGTGCATACTGTTTCTCTTTGTGAAATCTTACTTTAAAAACTACTAGCTAAATTAAGCAGTGTACTTAGTGATGAGAGGTTGATTGACGTTCTGGTCGTAGTCCCTTATCTCATTATGGATTAGTGACAAACAGTTTGTACATCACCTGCTGTGAGTAACATTGTCCTAATGAAAGCAAAACCTATTTCCAGTATAATACCTCGCCATCATCTCATAATACATATTTGCAGCCTCATTATCTTTTTTAAATTAAATTACCTTTTTGTCTTCTGCACAACCTATTCTTCCTCTTGTGCATGCACCCTAGTCACGAGCTCCTATGCAAGTAAGTTTGTGAGAAACCTGGTTACTGTTTTCTCAAATGCTTTCTTAACATTCTTCCCTTCGTTTCTTTTCTGTTTCTTCCTATTCTTCTTGCTCTTGTTAACTCCTAATTGTTTATGATTTGTTGCCTAATTGGCTTTTGCTTTCTATTTTTTTCACAAAACCTCTCTTGAACACTGCAGATAAAATTATTCCCTTGTCCTGCCAACTAATTTGAGTGGTGCTGGTTCTCTAACAGGATGAGAAAGATTTGTGCAGTTTGTTCTGCGCAGGTCTCTGAGGGAAGGATGTTTGGAAGAAGTGAACAGTGAATAATAAATAATATTACATAGAGTTAAAGCCTCAGAGAGTGAAGTGACCAGAGTCTATCCCTAAGCTTACATTTTGACAAATCAGAAAATTAATATTAGATTAAAATGGAATAAAGGACAATTTTGAGTAGAAAGTTCCAATCTTAGAAAAATGTTGATGAAAGCTTAAAAGAGGTTTCTGTCCAAACTGCACTTGCCAGTATAGGTTTTTAGCTTTTATGCTATTAAAATAATTTAATAGATGCTATGCAAACCCTTCTTTGCCTCATTTTATACAAAATACAAATTCAGTCAGCTCTAAAGCTTAGCCACTATTTCCTCCCACAATTATGGATTAATGTAATCTATTATTAGAATAGCAATTTATACTTGTGGGCAGTGTGGTAATCTAAAGTGCTATAGGAAATCCTGCCTTCCACATGTGGAAATGCTGAAAATAGTAAAATAAAAATAGCTAAAGGGAGAAATGTACAGGTGCCATAGTCTGTGATGAAAAATAAATTCAGGAAAGTGAAGTGGAGTTGAAGCCAGGGAGCCCACAGGAGCATAAACGTTGATATCTTGATTTTAATTTTTTTAATTTTTTTTTTTTTTTTGATGTTTTTTATCTTTGAGAGAGAGAGTATGAGCAGGGGAGGGTCAGAGAGAGAGGGAGACAGAATCCACAAAGCAGGCTCCAGACTCTGAGCTGTCAGCACAAAGCCCAACGTGGGGTTNGGCAAAGGAAGGGAGAGAGAGAGAGAGAGAAAGAGAGTCTTAAGCAGGCTCTGCAGTTAACATGGAGCCTGACCTGAAACTGAACCACCCAGGCTCCCTTGCTATTTTGATTTTAACAGCATTTTCATGCCTCTCAAACTTAGAAGTGGCAGGATGAGCTAAGGCCATAGTAAGCTGGAACCTAGTCCTTCACATTAAGCCCAGAGTAACGAAGAACGGTTTAATATGAACAATGAACTAGAAGAAGCCTAGTGTCAAGGGAAAAAAACAGAATGTCATGATGATGTCTGGAAATGATATCTGTGGCCCATAAGAAATTGAAAGCCTGTCTTGATTCCCAACATGGGTGTGTCCAGATATAGCCATCCTCAAGTGATTGTGTACCAACCTAGCCTGAGAGGATGTTAAAAATATTCATAGAGATAAAAGCTAAGGCAAGCATTCAACACTATGAAAAAAATAATTAATTAATTAATAAATGATAGAAAAAAATACTGTGAATGAAATTGAGGTCAGTGGATGGATTAAGAAATAGACCAGATGTAGATGAGTAGAGATTCAGTAAACTTAGAGAGACCTGAAGAAATGATCTAGAATAGAGTCCAACACTAGAAGAAGGTAGGAAAATGGAAAATAGGAAAGAAAATTAGAGAAAATGATTCAAAGCAGATCTCTTTACTTAATTTTAATACAAAATGGGAACAGGCTTTGATTTGAGAGTTTACCTCATGTGAATGGTATGCAGGAAAATGTCTTTTTTTAAAAAAATCTACAGGATGAACTACATTTGTAAATTTTTGAAAATTGTAAAGAGACTTGCCAAAAGTGCATAAATTATAGTCCTTGGCTTTTGCTTTCTGTTCGGTAAGAGAGATATTCACTGAAATACAACTGAATAGTGAAGGCTAGTATCAAAGGTTATTATTTTGTTTCTGTTACTTTTCTATTAAATATGTGCAGAGTAATGCTGTATTATGAGGTGGTAGTGTGGTATCATAACTAAGAATAGGTACAAGCTCTTGAGGACGTGAGTCGAAGTGAATATTACTGTGTGGTTGGTAGTGTCATCATAAACTTACAATGTACTTGTCATAAAATCTTGTGGATGTGAGTGCAGAGGATGGGAATCTTTTTTATCCTTTGGTGACATCCTTTTGTCTCAGTCTGTCATTTCAAATTCTTCTTCATTTTATGTTTTGTTCGTTTTTGTTCTTCATCTTCCTCCTCTGTGTGTGTTTTGCTCCTCTCCATTTTGTTTGAAATGACTAGTATATGCTGACTATGACCCATATGCTGTGGCAGGCGTGTGTAATGATCATGGCAAGACGTACGCATTATATGCTATCACTGTCCACCGGCGCAGTCTGAACAGCGAGGAGATGTGGAAAACCTATCGTCGTTACAGTGACTTTCATGACTTCCACATGAGGATCACTGAACAGGTAATCCTCCACTGAACAAACGTTTTCAAGTTTGTGTGGTTTATGTTGTTTCCTGATTTGATGTTTGAATCTAAATGGCTCTGAGGATGCTAAGATAATGAGCAAAGCCAAAGAAAGTAAGAATTTCTGTATAGTCAGCACAATATTAGAATGATTATGAGTATTTAATCAATAAACCAATCTTTAGCCAGTTATAACTATTGTAGACTAGTGACAAAATATCACTGATCTACTTTGAAAAATTAAAATTAAAATGAATGTATATTTCTGATTGTGTGTGTGTTATGCTTTCCAAGAGGTATTTGGGTTCAGTTTAAAACATGGAGTAGGATCACTGTAGGGCTTTTTTTTTGGGGGGGGGGAGCAATAGACTCCAGAGCTATAGTTATTTTAAATGGCGTTCTTATCCAGTATCCAACAATGTAACAGTCAAATCCTTGATCTATCAAGTTGTTTTAAGAACCACAACGTAAGTTTAACATTAACCAATTAATGTTTTAATTCTTACTAAATACATCCTTCTTGTTTTAAAGAAGTATATGGACTCTTAATGGTAACATGTAAACAAATTATTTCTGTTTTACTTTTTATTAAATACTGTTTTTCTTTAACTTAAAAAATAGATTATCACCACATAAATTGTAATATGTGATCTATGGAATTTAACTTTTGACCATCTATGATTTTATTCAAAGTTTTTCACTGTACAGCTGGTATTAAGCCAGTAAAAATACTGATAATTATTGGTGACATTTGAATGGACAGAAGCTTTGAAATGACACCGTATTATTTGAGTAATCGAAAATATCTTTTTTTTCAGTTAAGATAGTGGAAAAAAGATGTCCGGTACCATGATCATTTCATTAAAATACTCTGAATAGAATGAGATAAACGGTTAAAAGCTTGAAAGTGATTAAAAACAGATGAGTGTTGACTCCAGAAGACCATATGAAAAAGACTGTTGAATTATATTCATAAGAAAATCAGTAACTTTGGACATGTCTGTACTTCTATTTTTGTTGTTGAATAGATAAATATGTTTCTTGATTTGCTTCTTCAGTTTAGATTGAATTTTTGCAGAGGTGAAAGGATTTTCTGTCCCACATTGATGAAATAATTGCTTTTATTTTTTAAATATTACCTGCTTTATATTCTAAAATCCCACAGCTTATCTTTCTTCCCATCCTCACACATCAACCAAACCTGGCAAATTTTAAAATGATTTGAATTGCTAAGAAGTAGTTTTATTTACTTGGAAATTAATGGAAATTTGGAATAATGTGAAATTTTCTTTGAATGGTGTTAACCTTTTACTATTAAGAGGAATAATCATTGCCTAATTTAAATATTCTAGGCAGGGACTGTAAATATGTTTATGTTTACATATTGACAAATATAAGTGAAGAACATACTTTAAAAAACACTTTGTTAATAGAACAGTCCATACAGAAATCTCCTTTTTCAATACAGCGCCAAAAATTAAATGAAATTAATAAAGCTAATTCATTTTCATTATTTTTTTATTACTTTTTTTTTTTACATTTATTTATTTTTGAGAGACCAAGCACAAGCAAGGGAGAGGCAGAGAGAGAAGACAACACAGAATCTGAAGCAGGCTCCAGGCTTTGAGCTGTCAGCAAGAGCCTGATGCCCAGCCCAAATCCACAAACTATGAGATCATAACCTGAGCTGAAGTTGGTTAATGACTGAGCCACCCAGGTGCCCCAAGAGAATTCATTTTTAAAAGGGCTCAATGCAGGCAAAGTGCCTGTGTTTTGACTTTGTGTTTCTTATCACGTCACAGTAGTGTGTGATTACTTATTTAGATTGCTCACAGAGCTTAATAATTTAAAAATAAAGCTTGTAGGTAAAAATGTAGCTTTAAGGAAAATGCTAAGCATTTTTAAATAAGACCCAGGCTCTTTGCCTTTTGCTCTGCCTTATCTGTATTTTTAAACTTAAATCTCCCATAAAATAGCAGAAGAGAAATGTATTGACCAGTAGTAATTCATCAGTTGGTAACAGTACAGCCTGTTGGCACAAATAAATTTTAACTCCATAGAGCTCTTAAAGTGTTAACATTATTTTAAAACGGGTTTTGTTTATTTAACTTTGTGATGTAAGCTTTTCTAGTCTAAATATACAAACTATCATTTATTTTCTTTAAAGATGTTTTTAGCCTCATTTGATGTTTATGGATAAAGATTTATAAAATTGAAAGAAAATAATTAACATTAAATATAACATTATTTTAGAAATGGCCTGACGTACATACACATTTATTTATTCAGCAATTATGTATTGAGTTTTTTCTCTCTCCCTGGTACTGTTCTCAGTGCTTGGAATACAACAGTGAACAAGACAGACCAAGTCTTTGCCTCTCGGAACTTACATGCTAGTAGACACTGTGCATTTCTATTATATTGAGTGAATTGTATATTAAATTTTTTTATGTTTTTATTTACTTCTGAGAGAGAGAGAGACAGCGTGAGCAGGGGAGGGTCAGAGAGAGAGGGAGATACAGAATCAGAAGCAGGCTCCAGGCTCTGACCTAGCTGTCCACACAGAGCTCGACATGGGGCTCAAACCCACCAACCGTGAGATCATGATCTGACACGAAGTCGGACACTTAAACTGACTGAGCCACCCAGGTGCCCCAGAGTGAATTGTATATTAGCACAGATAAAATACTAATGATTTAAAAAAATTAAGTATGTATTAAGGTGAGTAAAAGTATTTATGTGCTTGTATATAAACATTGTGAATTCTTGTAACAAAATTTCAGGTGTGCCTTTTGAATTTTCCAATAGCATACTAGGAATCTGTGGGGCACCTGGGTGGCTGAGTCACTTAAGTGTCTGACTTCAGCTCAGGTCATGATCTCACAGTTTGTGAGTTCGAGTCCCACGTTGGGCTCTGTGCTGAGAGCTCAGAGTCTGGAGCCTGCTTCGGATTCTGTGTCTTTCTCTCTCTGCCCTCCCCCACTCATGCTCTGTTTCTCTCTGTCTCTCAAAAATAAATATTAAAAAAAAATTTTTTTTTTTAATTCAGTATATACTTTTCTATATACTGACATATTCAGTATAGAAAGATAAAATCTGGAGCACCTGAGTGGCTCAGTTGGTTTAAGCGTCCAACTTCAGCTCAAGTCATGATCTCACAGTTTGTGAGTTCGAGCCCTGTATCAGGCTCTATGCTGACAGCTCAGAGCCTAGAGCCTGCTTCAGATTCTGTGTCTTCCTCTCTCTCTGTCCCTCACCTACTCACACTCTGTCTCACTTTCTCAAAAATAAAATAAACATTACAAATAAATAAAAAAAGAAAGATAAAATATTTTATTTTGGAATGTCTATGATTTATATATAATACTTGAGTTCTTTGTGAACATTGAAATACTCTTTTAATTTATGTGAGTTCTCATGTTTAGGTAAATTTATAATTTTTTTACATGCTTTTAAAAAAGCCTTTAATGAGGGGCGCCTGGGTGGCTCAGTCATTAAGTGTTCAATTTTGGCTCAGATCATGATCTCACCATTCATGGGTTTGAGCCCTGTGTCGGGCTCTGTGCTGACGGCTCAGAGCCTGGAGCCTGCTTCAGATTCTGTGTCTCCCTCTCTGCCTCTCCCCCTCCTGTACTCTGTCACTCAAAAATAAATATTAAAAAAAAATACTTCAATGAGTTTTTGCAGAGGGAATTATATTACCTTTCAGGGAATGGGCTTCCTTTAACTTCTAATTTTAAAATAATCTTTAAAATAGCAGTCTTATAATAAGTTTAATTAGAGTATAAAATTTCCCCATTTTTGTGTTTTTATAATAACAATATTTGAGAAAACTATCAGTCATATATACTTCTGTTCCAGACAGTTTAAAAAGGAGTTTGATAATCAGGCTTTACGAAAATAACTACTTTTGTGGTATTTAATTTGTTTCTTTTTATTAACAACATTATTAATAATTTAATGTTTCTGAAATTTTTTTTATTCTTTTAATGTTTATTTATTTTTGAGAGAGACACTGAGTGTGAGTAGGGGATGGGCAGAGAGAGGGGGAGACAAAGAATCTGAAGCAGGCTCCAAGCTCTGCGATGTCAGCACAGAGCTTGACGCGGGGCTTGAACTCACAAGTTGTGAGATCATGACCTGAGCTAAAGTCCGGTGCTTAACCAACTGAGCCACCCAGGTGCCCCGTAAGGTATGATTTTCTAAAAAAAAAAGTTCATGAAATCAGAAGCTGTCCACTGTATGGACATTTGATATTCAATAAGGACCTCTTCTAATACTATTGTGAACAACCAAATTTATGAATATCACAGCATAACATTTTCCCTGTAAATTGCATCTTTCCTTTTTTGTTTTGTGTTTTGTTTGTTTGTTTGCCTTTACTGAGGCAAAAGAATTGCCTTTACCTTTCATGTGTACCATACAATGAATTTATTCACATTATAGCTCCAGGCAACCATCTGATTTGCAATTCCATTTAAAAGTTTATCAGAATGGGGCACCTGGGTGACTCAGTTGATTGAGGTTAAGCATGTGACTTTAGCTCTGGTCATGGGTTCGAGCCCCACATTTTACTGCTGACAGCATGTCAGTGCAGAGCCCACTTTGGATTCTCTATCCCCCTCTGCCCCTCCTCCACTTGCACTCTCCCAAAAATAAATAAATAGTAAAAAAAATAAAAAAAAATTTATCTGAATCACTCAGTTTGGAGATGAAAATCATCCCACATCTTTTCATTTCCTCTTTAATCGCTGCACCAAGAATGAATTTTCTTTATAGAGCCATTATTGTTGATGTTTTTAAACAAAGAATGGTTTATAGAAAGTTTGTTTCACTTAAGGACATGTATCACATGGGAAAAACACTAAGACTGCTTGAAATTTCAGTTACTAGGGTGCTGGCCAGGCATAGTCACTAGCTAAACGATTTTGCTCTTACACTATATTAGCAGCTGGTATAGTTAAATTCCGTGCTTTAGCAGGGCACAGTAGAGTACTGTATATGTGGTTCTTTGAAGGTGCACCCAAAAGTTAAGTCTATAAATGGTAGACTTGGAGTATGTATACTTTGTGGCCTTACAAAAATAAGGTGCATACTAAAGGCTCTTAAGGTTTTTCTTAATACTCTGTGAGTTTATTTTTCATGTGTTTGCCGGGGAAGAAGTGTCACTGTTACGCTATAGTTGTTTATATAGAGCTGTAATATAATTGTAACCTGTATTTTGAAATTGCCTTTTCTGTTTTTAATAGCTATTACAATGATTAACTGATTTGAAGTCATCGATATTAAAAAAGATTTCTTTGTTAGATTTCTTCAAAAGCCAGGAAATCATGGATCTTTGATTATTAAAAATATATTTGCTAATACTTTATTCACAAGTCAAAGTGTTGTTAAGGAAAATACTTTTAAAACCTTTCTGTATTGAGGGGCGCCTGGATGGCTCATTTGGTTAAGTGTCCCACTTTGGCTCAGGTCAGATCTCACGGTTTGTGGGTTCGAGCACTGCATCAGGCTCTGTGCTGACAGCTCAGAGCCTGGAGCCTTTTCGGATTCTGTTTCTCCCTCTCTCTGTCCCTCCCCCACTCATGCTCTGTCTTTCTCTGTCTCAGAAATAAATAAACTATGAAAATAAAATAAAACCTTTCAGTATTGATAATTTTGAACAAAATCAGAGTACTAAAATGAAATCCTGTGTGGACATCATCCATCTTTATTAGTTATCCATGTTTGTCATTCTTAATTGAAAATACTCCTTTATAAATAAAAAGCATTAGTACTATGTTTTGGACATATTTTCTGATTTTTGCTTAATATAATATACCGCACAATAGTCTGTTAAAGATGCTTTTGATAAATAGAGGCTTGTTATTTGGAAAATAATTTTTTTGTAGAAAACTGAAATTATCAAATGTATTTTATCTTCTAGTTTGAAAATCTGTCAAGCATACTGAAGCTTCCTGGTAAAAAGACTTTTAATAATATGGATAGAGATTTTTTAGAAAAGAGAAAAAAGGATCTAAATGCATATTTGCAGGTAAGTCCATGTTTATTACTACCTATGAAATTTCATTTTAATATAGCATACAAATTTGGTAGATTTCTTTATTAAAGAATGTTTTAATAAAATACTGGAATAGTAACTACTGTTGAGTAGCACTTCCAGTGTGACATGCAGTCTGCTCAGTAATTTATCAACATTATTTCTCTCTTTATTGACTAAACAGTTTTCTGGACACTGAGTGCTAGGGGTTTTGTTACTTCAGGTTTAGATGCATACATCTGTCTTTTCTATATTACTATAAAGTCTAGGTATTTTATGATACACCAAAGAGTTAAATGTTTCTAATTCAGTCGATAGTAGCTCTTCAAGGTATATCCAAAGCTACAGATTTTCATTCCTGATAAATGCTTCCTGTGGTCCGTTATGAGTCTAAAGCTTCTAAAACTACAGGGTAATTCAAGAGAGGAATAGAGTCAAGGGGTTATTTCTTACATGTAGTATCCCAGATTTGTAGCTTTCTGTTATGAAATAACAAAATTTGTCTCCTAAGTTACTTATTGCATGAGCTGCTAGGACTCCCAGAAATAACTTTCCTTTAGAGCTGGGTACCCAGCTGACAGATATAATAATAATATCACATTATAATTCTTTATACTAATGAATGGTTTGCAAAAGTTTTTTTATCTAGTAGACCCAGCCTCAGCTCAGGTATATAATGTTCTATTATTTAGATCCCCACTCTACCCTGTAGAACAAGGCTCAACAAATTGCCAACTGGAGACAAAATCTAGCTTACCACATGGTTTATCAAGTTTTTTTAGAACACAGCCATCCATTTATTATCTGCTACTACTTTTACATTACTATAGTAGAGTTGAGTAGTTCTAACAGACACACAATGGACCACAAAATCTGAAATAATTACTATATGAACCTTTACAAAAAGTTTACTGACCCTGCCTTAGTATTTATTGAAATTTAGCTAATGCTATATTGGATATTTTGTTTGAAAGATTTTTCTCTCTCCTACACATTTATAAAAGCATGTATAAGTTCTCTTTGGTTTGTTTATAACCACAGTAGTATTATTCCCCGAAAGTATAGCAAAAACATATAAATCTCTTACTATTTACCTTTGTCTTCTGACTTAAAGCTGAATGTCTGATATGATTTGTATGACTCTTGTCAAACATTTTGATTTTTTTAATGTACTAGCTTTAATTGTATAAAAATCTATATCAATTATTAGATTTAGAAGATGACTACCTTCTTCCAGATGTGGTTCCATAAATGAATCTTTTAAATGTGGCTGTATCGTATATATTGTAGCTGATGAACTCAAGTATGTCAAAACATGTTCCATAGAAAGAACTAAGCATAAGCAATGTGTTAGGTTATATCGTTAACAGTTGTGAAAGCTGTATTTTGTTCTGGTGCTTCTTTATGATACTTTAGATACTTTATGATACTTCTTTATGATACTTCAGAGTTTTTATTTGTGGTTTGTTATCCATGGTCAGCTGTGGTCTAGAAGCAGATGATTGTCCTTCTGATCAATTGACTGAAGGTCATTAGTAGCCTGATGCCATGTCACAATGCATATTGTCATTCACCTCACCTCATCTAATCACGTAGACATTTTATCATCTCTTACTATCACAAGAAGGATGGGTACAGTAAGATAATTAGAGAGAGTGACCACATTCACACAACTTTTGTTAGAGTATATTGTTAAAATTGTTCTATTTTTTGTTGTTGGTAATCTCTTACTGTGCCAAATTTTTAAGTTAAACTTTATCACAGGTATAAAGAGGACTACTGTAGTAAATCCATTCAGACAGCTTTCACCTTAGATGCACCTTAAGTCAAAATAGCAGATGAGAAAAATATGCACCAAACTGTTAATGGGCATAGAATTATTGATTATTTATAAATTGTATAATTGTTTTTTAAAACACCAAATTAAAATTCTGGGTATTCTTAACTTTCTGGCAGATAAAATTATAAATAGGAGTACATTTCCAGTATCATACCAATGTAAGATGCCATTTTTTTCCTGTTAGTTACTACTAACTCCTGAAATGATGAAAGCATCCCCAGCTTTGGCTCACTATGTGTATGATTTCCTTGAGAACAAAGCCTACAGTAAAGGGAAAGGGGATTTTGCTCGCAAGGTAAGCAGACTATTACACTGGTTTTCTTTATAGGTCTGTTTTCATACTTTCTTTTTAAGTAAAACAAAATAAATTTGTATTTGTGTGTTTTAAAACCAGAAGATTTTATTAAATGCTTCTTGGCATGTTTATCTTCTATGCTTTAGTAAATCTATTAATAGGTATTCCTAATAAGAATAAACTCCTGATTTTACATGTAGATTAAAATCTAACTGGAGCTTGAAAGAAACAAAAAAGATTTTTTGAAATAATGCAGTAAGGAAAGTTTACCTGAGATAGGTCACAAGCTTTTCAGTAACTTGAGAAGGAAGTATTTCTTACTGGGAGGAAATGTCTTTTATGTGGAATAAGGGTAAGAAAAATGTTGAAGAGGTTATGTTTCTGAAAGTATTTATGCCTCTTGAGTGAAATCTATATTATTTAAAACTACTTTTAAAAATATGAGTCCTACATTTGGGATTAGATTGTAGGTTAAGACAATAGATGACTACTCAAAATTGCAAGGTAGTTTAGTAGGTGAGAATACAGACTTTGGAATTAGTCTTTGGTTTAAATCCTTGCTCTGCCATTTACTAACTGTGACCTGCAATATGTTACTTCACCTTTTGGTCCTTTAGTTTTCTCAAGTAATGAAGATGTTAATTCTCATTTTAAAGCATTGTATGAATCAAATGTGATATTCCATGTTTAGCACCTGATACATCATTAACCTTGAAATGAATGTTGTTAGTAGTAATAGTAGTAGTAGTAGTAGTAGTAGTAGTAGTAGTAGTAGTAGTAGCGGCAGTAATAACAAGAGCAGTCACAGCAGTTGGAAAAGCTGGGTGAGTAATGTTGTAGGAACTATATTTTTACAACTTTTCAAAAGTCTCATATTATTTCAAAATGAAAAAAATAACACAACTTCCCTGCCGCTCTTTACCCCTGCCCACTGAAAAGACTAATTTTTTTTAGAAGATGAAGAAATTGTTACAAAATTAGTAAGAATTAAGCATCAGAACTTTGTATGATTACTCTAGGGTGTTGGGTCTTAACGTCCAAGTGAATGTTAACATTTTTAAGTGGAGTGTTGTAATAACAAGTTCCATATTATGTACCTTACAATGTCAGGGAGGGAGGATATGGTGGGATTGTCTTTGTATTTCATGATTAAATTGATAGAGGGTAAATTTCAACTCAAAATGGTTTTATTGTCAGTAGAGATTCCTTCTGGCATTCCATCTTTTTGATGTTTATATTCTTTCTTAAGATTGTATTAATTTTAAGATAAATTAATGAATTGATAACAGCTTTTTTTGAGATAAAAGAAACATTACCTCAGATGCACCCAATTCTTTAAAAAATTTTTGATGTTTATTTATTTTTGAGAAAGAGAGAGAGAGACAAGTGCAAGAGGGGGAGAGGCAGAGAGAGATGGAGACATAGAATCCGAAGTAGGCTCCAGGCTCTGAGCTGACTGCAGAGAGCCCGACATGGGGCTCAGACTCACAGACTGTGACATCCTGGACCTGAGCCGAAGTTAGACACTTAACCGACTGAGCCACCAAGGCATCCCTACCTAATTCTATTTATCAACCATAGTAGCTTGTGTGTTTATGTATCCAAACAGCTGTGTATCACTTTTTAAAAATATTACTACTGGAATCTAAAGATCCTTGCGAATCATTTCTGGAAATCCACTGTAACATACATTTTTCATAAATCATGTTGGTAATTACCAAGGTCATCTTGACCTCTTTTTAGATTGGCAAAATAATTTTATGCATATCAAGTATTAGAGGTTTCTCAGCTACATTTCCTTTTTGTCTAAATTATAATGTAATATTTTTTTCTTAATTATATTTCACTGGACATTAAATAGCTATTAGAGAAAATCATTTTCAAACATTTTATCAGTGGCTATCAGAGCTTGAGAAATAATACATTATAACAGATTAACTCGGTCACACAATTTGTCTATCCTTGCAAGACATGTGGACAATTCTTAGGAAGAGTTAAGTAACAAGCCTGTCTTCCTTTATGCACACAGTATCTTTCTATCCAATTTATTTTATATTTTTATGTTATGTTATTTATTTATAACATTTATTTATTGTTGAGAGACAGAGTGTGGTCAGGTGAGGGTCAGAGAGAGAGGGAGACACAGAATCTGAAACAGGCTCCAGGCTCTGAGCTGTCAGTGCAGAGCCCAATGCAGGACTCGAACCCAGAAGCTGCGAGATCATGACCTGTGCCAAAGTCAGACCCTTAACTCACTGAGCCACCCAGACACCCCTATTTTTATTTGAGGAAGGCAGAGTATGAGCCAGGGAGAGGGGCAGAGGGACAGAGAGACAGAGAGAGAGAGAGAGAGACAGAGAGAGAAACTCAAGCAGGCTCCATGCTCAGTGCAGAGCCTGACACGAGGATTGATCCCACAGACCAGAGATCGTAACCCTAGCTGAAATCAAGAGTCAGACGCTCAACTGACTGAACAACCCAGGTGCCCCTCTATCCAGCTTTACATCATGGGAGGTATTTTAAGTTATAGTTAGGGATCTAAACTTAAGTTAAAATTAATTTGTGTTGTTATTGATACATATAACTGAAGTGATAATGAATAGACATTTTTGGTAAGTCAGGCTAAGTATACATTTATGATGGCAATCCATAATTCACTCCTCTGCCTGGTAATTTACACATTTGTTTTAAGCATGTTTTAAGACATATCCTGTTTTTGGAACTCTTGTCATAAGTGACGGACTCTGCTTTTGTGCTTCTAAAGTTCTGCTTTTTCAGGATTTCAGGATTAGGCGTCAGAATCATTTGTGGAGGATTTTCCATCTCCCTAGTTTATCTATTCTCTGCCTCCAGTACAAATCCTTGGACTTTACCCTTAGAAATTGAAAAACAAAAAGGAAAAAGGATAGAAAAATAAATGGATTCTTTAGGTCAAGGATGGTGCACAGGCAACTGTTTATGATTATTAACTAAGTAATGATACAGATTTAGGTTCTGTTACTTTAAAAGAGTATCAGTGCTAACTTAGTGTTTGGATAGCATGAGGCTGCAAATATAAAAACACATAATTTTACACATAAGCACACATGCACAGAGTTAGCTTCATCTTTTTATCCTTTTATATCTGTGTGCGAGTGGTAGTGTTTTCAACCTCTTCTTCATCCTTGTTTTTGTCCTGTGGTTCTCCTCTGATTTGTTCTACTGTGACAGTGTCTCTCCTAAATGCTGCATATCCCATCAAACATATCTATAGCACTATTTGCTCAGCTTGATCCAAGTAGTAACTAAAAACTCCCACTTATTTTACAGTTATCTTAAAATTCACTTTTTGTTGTGGTTTATTAATAGTACTTCTCTTTTCTAGTTTTTCTTAATGAAAATCATGAAAGCTTATTAGAGTGAAGGAGTTTTGTCTTCTTGAATTCATCTCTTAACATTTGTGCTGTGTTCCTGAAGCAATGGAGTGGAGTTCAGTTTATTGTTGGTTGGTTGGGGTTTTGTTTGTTTGTTTGTTTGTTTTTGCAGGGAACATAATTTGTTTCTGCAATAGTTTTTATACAACTCACATTTTCTGGAAAATATTCTTGTCATTTTTTGTATGACTTGGTTTTGTGTCCCTTTTTTCTTTTTTATTTCTGTTAAAAATTTCAGTGCCATATGCAGACTATTTTGGTTTGTAGATATTTCTCCCTTTCTTAATTGAAATTACCTGACATTTGTACAGTCAGGATGTCAATTTTAATCCTTTCTAGCGCTCTGGAGATTATTCCTTCTTACGTTTCTGGTGACATTTTCTTTTATACTTGTTCTATTCTATCTTACTAAAGGATTCTTTATTCCCTATATAGATTTTAACAGAACATGTAATGTAACCTAAAACCTATTTTTAAAAAAAATCTTAGTTGTTAATTACTTGAGCTTTCTGCTTATTTTATCTAATTGTTTATTTTTCAGCATTTCCTCAAAATATCTTTGCTATTGTTGCCTTGAATTGTAGCAGAAATACATGGTGGCTAATTCCATTTGCATTAATTTCTGTTTTGGATTTTTTTTTCCAGGATTTCCTTAAAATGTTAGTATCTCTGAGACAAACTTAGTATCTCTAGCAATGTATTTTATTTTTATATAAGCAAAAGCTTATATTTTCTAGCAATAGCCTTATCACCCCAAACTTTTAATCGTATTTGTGTGTGAAAATACAGCTTCAAGACCATACATTTTGAAGACAACAGTTCTGTACTTTTAAAATGCAGTGAGATATTACAGACTAGAAAATGATTGCATTCTTCATGTGTGTTGCACTCTATTTTTCCCAGGCTTCTCATTAAGTAACAAATCTGATAAAATGAAGTCATGGTATGATATCTTTTCCCCTTAGATGGACACTTTTGTAAATCCACTTCGAAATTCCATGAGGAATGTTTCAAATGCAGTTAAATCCCTTCCTGATAGCTTGGCAGAGGGAATGACTAAAATGTCAGACAACATGGGCAAAATGTCAGAAAGATTAGGTCAAGACATAAAGCAGTCATTTTTCAAGGTAAGAATATGTTTTCAGTTAATATCTACAGCAAACTATTAAGTCAACTTAGATTTATTGAGCTCCTGATTAGATTTACCATATTTCTTTTCAGAAGTCCAAAGCCCTCTAGACACATAGTCTCTTATAAATCATAAAAAAACTAAAGAGAATAAGTTCTTATCAGAAATGGATACTTTAAAATCCAGTCATTCCCCAGGCTCTGGTATGGTAGAATTGTAAAAGCCAGTAAAGTTAACATTCTTTATACTGTTATGTTCTATTACACTGTTTTTATTTTATAATGCAATTAAATTTTATAACAAAGCAAGTGCTACTGTACACATTAGCTATATTAGTATTCAGCAGGAAACATAAAGCCTAATTTCTCCTGATGTGCATGATCGAGTGTCTAGGAGATCAAAGAGAGGAAAAGTCTCAAAATCATCCATCTCTGAGGCCATACCTTCTTTGTATATTCTAGTGAGTGGTACAGAAGAGAGTCCTAGGAAAACTTTTTAATTACATTAGCAAATACAGGTAGCAGACCAAGTAGTTTGTTACTTTCTGATTTATACTTTTATAATTCTGACCTACTTGTTTAAGGTTATGATCAAGACTATAAAGGAAGCATATAACTATTAGAGTTTTCTATTTGTTAGATCATGTTTCAGTGAAGAGAAACTATATGTATATAAACAGCAGAAATTGTTTAAGAGAAAACTCCTAAAATAATGTGTCTAAATCCACAGTTATCTTTTTACTCTCATACTGTCTCTGATGCTTTATCTTTGTTTCTAATCATGGGAACATAACACTAACATTGACAAATGAGAATTCTGCCAATAACTACCTGTATGACCTTGTACAGAATTCACTGAGCTTTTCCAGTTTCCTTTTTTTTTTTTTTTTTTACCAATAACATANTGAACGGGTAATGATAAGTAATCTTGATGGTTCCAGCCATGCTGACAAATGATTATTAGCTAACACTTGTCTGTCCATTTTCCCCATAGCCTATATTATCTAATAGGAGGTTAATTAGTTTCTTAAGCTTGTTAATATACTGTCAAGCTTCTTACGGTAAAAGAAAGAAGATTGGAAGTTTGTTCCCTGGCTGTGCTACTAACATTTTGCTTCTAAATCATTTAACCTTTCTTAGCTTTAATTTATTCTAAAAAGTATAGGAGTTTGACTAAATAATCTCTCCTTCCAACTCAAAAGTCCATATTTTCTTTAAAAAAAATCTTTTGGTAATAAAGTAATCACAATTTAGCAGTTGGTTTCTAATTGTATGTTGTTAATGCTTTTTAATATATATAAATTTTGCCTATGTACTGTCCCCAAAATCAAATTAAACACTATTATTATGCTTAATGTTCATTTTGATTGATTATTCTGTTCTTTCACTGTCTTCTTTAGTGTGTTTATTTTGTTGTTTTTTGTTTTTGTTTTAACTGTTAGGTGCCTCCTTTAATTCCGAAGACTGATTCAGATCCTGAACACTGTCGGGTCTCAGCTCAACTTGATGATACTGTGAGTTAGTTTTATTTTTGGTAGTATTCAACCGTAATTCAAATCACACTTGGCAAATCTTTTTAACTTTTTAATGAAGTATTATGTTTATACCTATCATTAATGTGTATGTATTGTATGTGTTAATTTTGCTGAATTTTTACAAACTGAACATGTCCATGTAATCACTCTAAACAAGAAACAGAATGTTAATACCCCAGAAAGCCCCTAATGCTCTCTTCCTGTCACTATCCTCTCCCCACCAAGGATAATCACTATCCTGACTTCTACCCTGCTTTTATACTTTATATAAATGAAACTGTAAGGTATGTACTCTTTTAAGTCTGGCTTTTTTTGCTCAACTTTGTGATATTCTTCCATGTTGTTTTGTGTGATTGTAGTTTCTTCATTCTTGTGGACTTAACAGTATTCCGTTTTGTAAATATAGCACAATTATTTGTTATATTATGGATAGTACCCTTATGGACACTCTGGTACATGCCTTTTGATTAAAAACTTAAGTACACATTTCTCTTGGGTCTATACCCAGGAATGCATTTGCTTGATTAGAGGGTATTCATAAGTTCAGTTCTAATAGATGCTGTCAAATAGTTTTCCAAAGTGTTTGTGCTGCTTACACTGCTACAAGCAATGCATGAGAATTTCAATGTTCTGTAGCCTGCCAATAGTCAATATGTTATGTCTTCTAAATTTTAGCCATTCTGGTTGTATCTCATGTGGGTTTCCATTTCTCTGATGACTGTTGAAATGTTGAACCTTTTTGCATATGTTTATTGGCCATTTGGGTGTCTTGTCTTGTGTGTCTAGCTCTTTCCTCTGTTTTCCTGTTAGCTTGGCTGTCTTTGTCTTTTTGATTAACAAGAGTGCTTTATATAATCTGAATAGTGGTTCTTTGTTAGATATAAGTATTTGTGTATTGTTAATATCTTTTGGTTTGTGTGCTTTGTGCAATTTATATATATAATCTGTGCTTACTGCAGGGTCACAAAGATCACCTGTGATTTTCTTTAAAAATCTTTGTATTTTATCATGCAAAAATTTAGATTTCCTGTTCATCTAGAATAGATTTTTGTGTATGGAATGAGGTTAGGGGTCTAGTTGACCCAAACAGCATTTACTGAGAAGGCCCTCTTTTCCCACGTGTACTATGTTTCTCCCTTGTGACAAATGAGATTATCATATATGTTTGGGTCTGGGCTTTGTATTCTGTTCTATTAAGCAGATTTAGTTAATCACCTCCTTTCGGTTTTGCTTTGAATTTTTATAATAAACTGTATATTATTTGCTTTTTAAAAAATACTTTAGAATGTTTTGTTATGATTTATATGGGTATAATATCCATAACTTCATACCTTCTGTTTGGGGTTTTTACAATTTAGGCATTTATTAGAATTATCATGTTGCTCCAAACTCCTCAGTATACTTGGTCAGAAACTAGAGCAATATTTATTTTACCTGTGGAGTGAACTTGGCCTCTTCTGCCACCAGCCACACCCCTCAGCAATCTCAGCTACCTTTGTTTGGTTTAGCTATGACTTTTGAGTATGTGAAAGGGAAGGTGCACTAAGAAAATGTTGACAGCATGACAGTGAAAAATATATAACTCATGGTATTTTCTCAAGATTTACAGCATGGACAAGGAAATAATTGGAAAGAGTATCTTGGTGATGAAAGAATTATAAAATTACTGGCAATTATATGCAGTTTTATTATAGTTCAAAATCTGTTCTTTGTATATATTTTTTGACATCAAAACATTCTAGTTGTCTTTACTTTTTACCTTTTTTTACTTTTTTCTTGTCTTTACTTTTACCTTTTCTTTTTATACCATTAATTGACTATTCCTGTAATAAAAGTGCACAAATTTTTACTTGTTAAAAGTTAAAAGAAAATTTTAGAAATCTAGTGAAATATGCCTTTTATAATGTTAACTTGGCTATATACTGAATTTTATTTGAGCTTCTTAAAATACCTAAATACATACAACTCACTAACAAAGCAAAACATGTTATTCTGTGTAGATTGTGTTTTCTATTAAACAAGGAGAAATGTTGAGAATATTTTGTTCTTTTGGAAGAGATGCTCCAGAAAATAGACAAAGGGGCATTTACCTTATCAAACTAGTACAGACTCTACTAAAAGTAAAAGAGCCAAGTTATCTTTTCCTAGGACTTCATAGATCCACTTTGAGAAGTGCTTTTCTCTACCACCTTGGAATTGTAGGGTTGTGAAATTCTATATTCTGTCAAAATGACTGTTAAAAACATATATTTTAAAAATTAGACTGAAAGGTTATGAAGACTGTAATATAACTTGTTCTCTGATGTCGGAAATAGTGGCAATAATTTTGTAAAAGCAGCAGAAGTAGCCATTCATAGTAGATAGGTAACTCAAATAAACATATTTTTATTTCTTCCCATATTTTGTCAGGTGGATGACAATATTCCACTTAGGGTAATGCTGCTTCTTATGGATGAAGTATTTGATTTAAAAGAGAGGAATCAGTGGTTGCGAAGGAATATCAAAAACCTACTTCAGCAGCTTATTAGAGCCACTTATGGTGATACTATTAACAGGTACCAGGTTTTTTTGTTGTTTTTGTTTTCCATCCCTTAGAGCTGTTCTTACTTAGCTTTTAAGCTTTTACTTCTGGAAGTAGATTGTTCAACTTTTATAGGAGATTTTCTTCTCTAGGCTTTTTATGATCATTAAAATAGTCTGGTGTTTTCATAGACAATTTACATACAAATTCAGTTGCTTACTCCATGAAAGTAGTGTTTCTTTATTTTATACACCTTCTAAAATTTTTACCCTACTAATTTACATGTGCTTACTTTCAGAAAAATAGTTGACCATGTTGACTGGATGACCTCACCTGAGCAAGTAGCCGACTTAGTGAAGCGTTTCAGGTATATCTTAAGACACAGTCACTTCTTTCAGGTAGTACAGAGTTTAGCATTGTTATCACTAATTAACTTATACTGCTTTTCTTTACTTTCTTTCTTTTTGATGAACAAAAAGACTTGTAAGAATTATAATAAACATTTGTCCCATGGACCCTTTGATCTTTGTTTCTTTAAAACCAGAATAGAAAAAAGTGTTAAAGAATAATCTTTCAGATACGGGTTACATTTTATCACAGTAATCTGGCTTTAAAATAATTTAAATTCTTGATTTTAAATGAAATTTTAAAAAAATATGTACATCTCTGGCTGTGGACTTATTAACTATTTGAACCTCTCAAAAGAATATAGATCAAGGACAGTGCTACTCAAGTTCATGTGTTCATCCTACAAAAATACCCCGAGCCCCTCCTCTGTGCCTTGTACTTTGCCAGTCACTAGGACTGAAATAAAATGAAGTCCTTTCAAGGAAAGCATGGCATAGTCCAGAAATGAATCTCTTTTCTAAAAGTGAAATATAAGGCATATTCATGGCCTCATGTACTTTGAAGTAACAGAAGCAAGAAAGGAGCTATCCACATTGAATATTAATTATTTGCTTTGTACTGTGCCTACTACTTTATGTACACTTTCTGGTTTTATCCTATTTCATGAGACAGGGATTTCTGTCTCCATTTTTTGTTATATGGAAACTGAGGATTAGAGAAATTAAGCAGCTTGTCCAAAGGCTCACGTGCTGTAAAGTAGGGAACAGTAAATTTCTTTAATCTGAAACTGGGCTTCTCCTCACTACACCACGCTGTTTCCAAAAGTCTGACCACCTGCTGTGGCACATGTACGTTCTATTTCAGGGTAGAGAAGTAATGTTTTTACTGTGGAGCACTGATTCCCAGCCTTGGCCGCATGTTGGAATCACTTGGAGAACTTTAAAAAGTATTGATGTATGGGTCTCATCTTGAGAGTCCGATTTATTAATTAATCCAGCAAAAGGCCTGAACATTAAGATTTTAAAGCTCCCATGTGTTTCTAATGTACATTCAAAGTTAATAGCAACTGCTCTGGGAACTCTCTCTCCCTCAGCCCAAATTCCCAGGTGGAACCTTAGGTAGTATGCTCATTTCCTATCTTTGGCCTATGAATTGGAGAGTAGAAATCAAACACACTTTGCCAAGTGAAGGAGAAGAGGTTATGTATGTGAAAGGAATGTTGTAAAATGTCTAGCTGTACGTGTTGGTGCAGGATTGGTTTAAATTGGCTTAGTTATAGGGGAACCGAGGGAGATTATAAGGTATCCAAATTCAAGATATTATGGGGTTGTATTTGGATAAGATGTTCAGTCTCATTGAGATCAGAGGCCTGTATGTTCCATTTTGCTATCTTTTTCATTTGTTTATAAGTTATTCCAGGGCAGAATTCATCTCTTACTTTTCCAATGTATATCCTTTTACACTTAAAATTGAACCCTGCTCTCAGTTACTGTTTGTTGAATATCATACCTCTATAAAATTTCATAATGTTCCACTTTCTGTTTACATTTGTGTCTTCTGTAGAAAATTGGAATGATTTTACTAACTTGTATCATTAGAAAATGAAAGTTTTCACAAGATTTATTTAATTTTCTTAAATAGAGATGCCTTTTGGCCAAATGGCATTTTAGCAGAGACTGTTCCATGCAGAGATAAAGCTATTCGAATGAGAACAAGAGTTGCAGGAAAAACTAAATTACTTTCAATTATGCCAGGTGAGTGAACATGTTGGCTAAAAATCTTACTAATTTGTAGTTGTTCTGAAGTTTTGTCATTGAGCATGCTGGTTTAGCTGCCTTTGGATTATAGGAACTACCAGTTAATGGTTTACCATATATTAGCTATTGTGCTGTGCATTTCTCATATATTTTTCACTAATTCTCATAACAGTATTAAGAAGCTAGTCACTGTTAACATCACAGCTTTCTCTGGGGGAAACAGCAGCTCAGAGAGGTTAAAGAAGCCACCCCAGGTTTAGAGCTACTATATACCAGTAAGTGACTGTTTTTCTTCTGCTCCGTGCTCAGCAACTTGAAAAACCAATGCTTTCAGTCACGAAAAATAGTGGTGCTTTTAAACACTTCATTTGCTACCTTGAACCATTTTGAAAGTAAAATTGATGATAAATAACCTACGTAACAGATGAAAGAGCTAATAAAAGAACATGAAATGTGAGGTTTTCAGAAAGAATATTTGTCCTACTTCAGAGAAAAAACAAATTCTTCCAAAGAAATCCTTTTACATAGAAACAACTGTTTAATCCATTAATTGATCCATTAATCTCTATTAAAACATGATTCCAAAGAAAATATACATAGTGTACATACATATACATTCTGTTCTAATTTGCATTACTTTAGAACACTGCTATCTCACTAACTTAAACTCATTGTCCCCATTTTGACTCCTCAACAGGAGAGCCTATGTATAGGAAAAGCAGTTTTGTGTGTCTGGATGGATGTTTGCTTCCTTCTTTAGTTATGAATATCTTTGAAATACGTAGATATCTCTCCTCCACATCTTAATGAATATGGAACACGGAAAAGGAGTATTTGTGAACTTCTTAAATATCATTTAATGTTTTTTTCTCTAACTTCATTTTACTTAAATTTAAAACTATATTTTTATCATAGATTTAAAAATCTCTCTTCCGTCAGTTAAGTTGGAAATTTGCCAAATGGTTATTAATTCTGCCCTATAGACTATATACTATTGCATTTGGAGAAAAAAAACAGATCATAGAAATAACATCTTAGGAAAGTAGAAATAAACAATAACTTATCATTAAATATTATTTAATATACTATTAGTAAACCACTTGGACTGTAGACTGAATTACATAGCTGAAAGAAACTTTACTGCATTTGTTCAGTAAGTATTTATTGAGAGTGTATCATTTGCCGTACACTTTCTTTGCACTGATCTCTGCCTTCTTGGAGCTTACATTCTTTAGGGAGACACAGGCAGAAGGCAGACCAATAAAATAAAAGCCAGAATGTTAGCTATTGGTAAGCGCTGAGGAGACCAGTAGTGCAGGAAGAGAGATGTGCCAGGTAAGTTACTGTTGTGAGAGAAGAGGACACTTGTGTGAAGACTCAAAGCAAGTGAGGGAAAATGGAAAGCTGTATGTTTTTATATATACATAATCCCTTCCCTGTTTTTAGTAAATTCATAAGCCATTTGCTTTAAATGATATAGTACTCCTAGTTGGAGACATACTTTTTGGAAGTTGTATGTTTCTTATGAAAATAATTAAAAATATTTATTACCATTGGGGCCCTGATTATAAATCATTAAGGATAATCATACATATTCCCTTACTTCGATATATGCAATAACTTCATGTTGCCTAGGAGTAAACTCCAAACTTGTCTCACTCTGGTAGCCACATCACTTTTTTTCCATTCTTCTCTCCCCTTTTTTTGTTTTCAAAGAATCTTAAAATTTAGCTGAATTGTATGTAGAGCCCCCCATTTTTTGAACCTGCCTTTTTTTTTTACACTTAGTGCTCATTTGCTCATTGTTCTCTCCACCAAAGCTAATCCATCATCTCTTTGTGCCTGTCAGCATTCTGCTCGGGGAGCAAAGTCAACCTCACTTGTCACTTCCATGAAGAGAGCCTTTCCTTGTAATATGCCATGTGGAATTCTCCCCTCTGTAAACATGTTTATACTTGTAGTATTTTCATGGCACTTTGTGACCATTGCAAGCTTTTTGAGATCATTAATCAGCGTTCATACACCATTTCCTTATAAAGTGTTTCTCACTGTGCGTTAGATACAGTAAGACTATTAGTACACTGTTTAAGACTTTGTGGATTACTTTTCACATAATTTAAAGTTCTGTAATTTTTACAGTTAGAGGAACTTGGTTATTATAAATCCCCATTTTACAGTTAAGGAAACAAACTTAGGGTGGGTAAATACCATAGTGGTATTAAGGGGTTGTAACTCTAATTTGGGGTTTCTGAGTCCAGATCCTGATTTTTTTCCTTTGCTCTATCATCCCCAGTGTCTATTAAGTAGGTGAATGCGTGCCAATGTTTAAATTTACATCTCAGTTATAATAATGTAGCCAAAACACCATAACTGAATACCTCCTGTATTACTCCTGTGTATTTAACATACTGTATTTAACTCAGATCATAGTTTAGGCCTTGTGTTTCCTATTTATATGAGTAATGAATTATGTTTATTTTTCCCCTCTTTATTTAGATGAATTGAAGCACATTATTGGGGCTGAGACAACACGGAAAGGTATTCTTCGTGTTTTTGAAATGTTTCAGCACAACCAGTTAAATAGGAGAATGGTTTATGTCTTCCTGGAAGGCTTTTTGGAAACCTTATTTCCACAGTATAAATTTCGTGAACTTTTCAACAAACTGCATTCACGGTCAAAGCAGATACAGAAATATAAACAGAAACTTCAGACTACTCAAGCGCCTTCTTTACAGAAAAGGTGACACTCCAATCTGTGAAGCTGGTGTTCATTTTGTCCAAGACTAATAATATGGACAGATCTTCTGGGGCTTAGCTCATATACTGTTGTGTCGCACCAGTCTTTCAGTGTCTCAAAATAGATTATTAATACATCCATAGGACTGTGGTTCTTCTCATCCTCATCTGTAATTCAGCCACTACCAAGAGAGATTTCTGGGTCTTAAATGATTTGGTGCATATTTTTGCAGCGTTGAGAGGATACTGCCCCTTCTCAAGCAAGAATGACATTGGTCTCTTCCATTTCAACCTAGTCAGCATTCTCCAGCAATGACAAAGTGCCAGAATGTATATGTGGAAGCTAAGGAAAGCACAAAACAGTGGTTCACGGATAAACTGGCTAATTTGTTTAACACTGGGAGACTGAGCAGTGTATGACTTGGAGGGATTTGTTTTTTTGCATAATAATTTTATAGGTCTTTATCAGAATTTTGATATAATGTAGATTAGCCAGGCAAATGGTCTTTGGAACATCTGCTTCAGGTCTGGGGAAAGGGACAGGATGCCCTTAAAGTATGAAGTAACCTTATACCCTAATTACAGTTTTGTGACATAAAATAAAACCAATCAAAAACACAATTTGATTGGATTTGTTATTCACTGTTATAAAACAAATTTTAATTGATTGTTATGTGCTTTGGGGCTCTATTTTGCTCTTATGGTACTCAATCATAAGTTTCCTTCTGGTATTCTGTGTGCAAAAAAGAAGCATATAGTGGCGTTCTCACTTAAGTTTCAAAATTATTACAGATTTCTTTATCTTTAAGAGATTATGGATTATACAATAGGGAGTATAATCTCTTGGAAGAACTGCCAAATACATTGTTATTTTAAAAATATGGAAATTAAAAACTCTATTGAAAGTTATGATAATTTTAAATTGTGTGATCTAGACATACCTTAGGTGATTGCAAAAGTAGCAAATCAAAGGATTAAATGAGCTTATTAGTCATATGTAAACATACAAATTCTTAATTCTATTACTGTGTATATATGAAAATAAATAATGAAAACAGAACTATAATATTTTTTAAAATACGCTTTTATTTATATTTTGCATAATGTAAAATTCTACTAAATAAAGCAAGTTGGCAAAACCCCTGGGTGTATACATTTAAATCCCTAAAATAATTTTATACCAACAACAACAAATTACCTTTTCCAGTTTTGGAGCCTCTGCATTTCTTATAGTTTTCTCATTCTCCATTTGTCCATCTTGGAAGTCTTCATATCCCTTGTATGCAGGATTTCTGCATAGTTTTAAATACTTACACTGACTAAGGGTTTGGATATGTCAGCGTTTTTTGTTTTAAAAATATTTAACACTACAACCTTAAAATAGTGAAGCTACTTATCAGACCACTGAGCCAAGATTCTGGTATTAAAAGAACGTCTGGGTGCTTAAGATAAAGGGACAGGAATATCAGTATCCCTGTTATTTGGGAGCTTTAAGATTGGAACAAGATGTTATTGTCTTGTTTTCACTGAGATCCTACTTACAAAGTGAAGCCTAATAACAGAATAAAGCCTTCCTTTAAAGCTTTATCATAATAATCATATCTATTAATAATGCTGTTGTGCATAAAGTATGCACATGTTCAGCATGTGTTGCATGTTTAAAGAATTACATAAATGAAATCCCTTTCATTGCAACCTGGAAATGAGAAAAGATACTCATTGACTCTGGTGGAAGAAATAGTATTTTTTCTTCCCATTGTGTCTCCCTGCCGTGGTCCTTCCCCACGCCCCAGGCTTTCACAGTGAGGATTTGTGAAACACGTCTGTAGGAAGCATCGGCATGGCCATAAGTGCAATGATTTTCAAATACACCCTCGCCCATTTCAAGTATATTTTTGACATAAGTAAGTCTAAGCGTAAACAAGAATTCATGTAAGAGCCTAGTGTGTACCTGTGAAAAAGCATTTCCAGATAATGTGAGGAATGTTGGCCATCAACCAGGGAAAGAAAAGTCGTGCAAAATGGCAACTTTTCATAACAGAGCCCTGCAAGGTAACTGCAGTCATACCAAAAACTGTATGAGTAAGTGGGTTTTTAAAACAATTTTTGTTTCAAGAGTTTATATTTCAGAAGCAGAAATGTCAGATGGTAGAGTCTATGTAAACGGTTGTGCACCTTCTCCACGCACATCTGTGTTTTACATCAGAGAGAGCCGTGGTCATGCTAAAAATTAGAGCTACTTTTTGAATGACTTGGTCAAGCTGTTTGTAAAATATTTAATCCATGTTAAGTACAGTGTACTATATTTAATAAAGTTATTACATTTAATGCATTTATTGCATATATAAATATATACCTGAAGAGGCTTTAAGTCTTCTGATATTTGATTTTTGAATGTGTTTTTAAGTCAGTGGTGCCTTTAGGCAAGTACCTTCAAAATTAATCATATTTTGTTTGGGTTTTCTGATTTTCCAGGTAACATATAAACTATTTAGAAACCACCACTACTACTAGTTGATTCATCTAAAAATTGATTGTATGATTTAAATATAGTGCTTAGCTGGGCACTTCCTATGATTAGGGTGTTCTGAGTAGTTGCTGAAAAATTGTGCCATTGACCAATGGATGCACTTGGTTAGCCTTAATTTTTTTTAAAAAAAAGTTAAAAACTTTCTTGTATATTTCAGTTCACTCCTTTTAAGTTTTTGCTGCTGGTGTTTGAGGAAATATCAGTTAAGTGCTACCAGAAAGTGTATCAATTTTTTAAAAATTAAGAACAATATAAATTTCAAAGTCTAAAATTTTAATTTTGTGCAATATTTTCATTTAATGCATGTGTATTTGAGTAATTGTACAATAAATGAATTTTTAATGTTTTGAGATCTAGTTTAAACTGTCTTTAAACCCAACAACTTAACATTCCGTTGTTGCTGCATCCTTTTATTTAAGGACTTGTTTTAAAAGTCTTTTTTGTCACTCCTTGTAAAATTATTTTGTTATTAGTAAATTTTGCTTATAGGAGCATGGCTCCTGTATTACAAGGGAAAAATATAAAGAGCACATCTTAGTATTATAGTTGTTAAAAGATAACTTGTGCATATCATTGTACAGTAAATGTCAACTGTGTGCCTAACCTATCAATACTTTCCTTCTTTAACAAAGAAGAAACAACAATCAGAATGTCAGTTATTTTTATTGAACTAAAAAGAAGATTAAAATTTTTATTTGGTTTGCGTTATGTTCTGTCCATTAGAAAATACTAATAAAGTATTAACAAACCTTTTTGTTGAATTTATTTAGTAGGGTTGTATTTGTATTACCTAAAAAAAATGCTTGCTCAGTGGTCTTTTAGTATCTGTGTATATTTTCCTTTCTCTTCATTTTAGCAATCAAGCAGTTCAAGTTCCAGATTGATAGAAAAGCTGTTGAGTGATTACTGACAACTAACTGAATTTAATTTTTCCATTTTATGGGCCAAGTAATTTACTACCATAATGTTAAGGAAACCTCATACACTATTATAAAGTCATTTCCTTATAGAGAAAGATCTATAATAAGTAATCCATTAACAGTTTTTATTTGACAGTCTCATTTTTATTTCATAGTCTTCCTAATATTTTAGATGTTCCGTGCAAAAGGCAGTGGATTCAGTACTCACAGTGTGGCTATGTCCAAGTGGTCATAATATTCTCAGTCTTCTTATATCTGTATAGATTTCTTAGACATCAGCTGTGAGCACTTTTACCCTACTATGGACAGGTATAGCATTTGCCAAAGCGCATACCGTAAACTATTGGTCCCTTTAAGATATTTCTGAGCAGTAATATACTTCTATATCACTTATGCAAATCTAATACTATTCAAAACCCTAAACTGTTCCTTTATAATCCAAATGATAATAATCAAACTTTCAGAAAATTTCTATAATAAGTCTATTTTTGTTTACCTAACTTCCCAAACTTCGTTAACCACAGATTTTTTTGTCATTCACACCTTAATTAGTAGCTTGAGGATAACATTCCTAAGGGACATGATTTGAGACATCTTAGATGGGGAGGAAAAAAGGTAAAGTATCTTTAATTAGGAAATATAAACTCTAGACAGAAAAACTAGTGAACTTGGGCCACAATGGTTTATTTTTAGCCTGTCATTCCAATGGAAAGTTGAATCTTTGGAAAAAAAAGAATTTGAAAAATTAACAGGTTGTTAAATAGCAGCTTTAGAGTTGAATTTGGCCCTGGATACCAAAATAATGAACTCAGTAAGGGGTAATATAGTATGCCCCATGACGAGTGGGAAAGATACTTGCCAAGGATCTTGCTAGTGTGGTCAAGAAGGTATTACTAGCTAGTGCAGACAGGAGAGTGGAATGTGATACAAGTCAATTTTTAAAATGTGTGCCAGACATTGGCCCATAAATACTGGCAGATACTCTTTGGCCTGGGGAAACTTGAAGCAACTGAGAACTTAGTACTTCACAAGAAAACAACAAAAAACAAATTAGCATGGGGTGCCTGGGTGGCTGAGTAGGTTAAGGGTGGGGCTTTGGCTGAGGTCATGATCTCACAGTTTTTGAGTTCAAGCCTCACATCAGTCTCTGTGCTGACAGCTCAGAGCCTGCTTCAGATTCTGTGTCTCCCTCTCTCTCTGCCCCTCCCCCACTTGTGCTCTGTCTCAAAAATAAAAATGTTCAAAATTTTTTTAAAAACTCATTTACCAATTCATAGTGTATGAGAAATGCAGGAAATGTATTTTAATGCAAGTGGGTAAACATGACCTTCTGTGTATCATCAGGTGGAATAAAACAATAGGACTTTGCACTGGAAGTCCCAGTGACCACCCCCTGGCGATTCACTGGAAGAGCCGACATGACTCTGAGCCTCTAGTCCTCACAGCTAAGATTTACTACAGCAAAAAGCTATAGAACAAGATCAAAGGGAAAGGATGCCTGCCTCAAAGTCTGAGGGAAACCTCATGACCTTCCAAAGTTCCCCTCCGAATGAAGTCTTGCAGGACACACTTAACTCCCCTGGAGCAATGAGTTGTGACAACACGTGAACTGTTGCCTACCAAGAGAGCTCGTTCAAGATTGATTTTTACCGGGGAGAGGTCCTGTAGGCACACTCTGCTTGGTATGTACCAAAATTCTGGACTCCCTGCAGGAAAGCACGTGTTCAGTACAAGCCATGTATTTCGCACAAACAATTGAGGCATAATGAGCCACTTTTATCGGTTTAGAGAATGGAAGGAATGCTTTCAAAATCTCAGTTCTCAGATATTTGAGAACAAGAATCAACCTTGTAAGCAGCCTTTTCAAAGGACAGCAGTCCTACCTTTTTTTTTTTTTTTGCATAGCTATATTCCTTGGTCCAAATAAATGACTAATAGTAAATAAAGATTTGCACTGAAAGCCAATAAAGTTTATCCTCATGTAGAAGCCTCTATACCTAGAGGTAGAAACAGTAGAGAGAATTGAGATGTAGATAAAAAAAAAGGATCAAATGATATAATATGGGTATATACTCCCTGGAAGCTCAAGAAACAGATTTGTGTATTTCCAATAAGGATTCCCATAGCACACGGTTATTTAGTACTTCAAGTATTTAGTACTTTTAAGGTGTAGATACTATTCTCCAGTTTATAGATGGGAGAGCTGAAGGCATATAGTGGTTGAGTCATTTACCCAAAGTTTCACAGCTGTTAAGTGCTGAGGATGAAGTCTCAAATGTGGTGGTCTGATTCTAGTCCGTGCTACAGTTTCTCAGTAGCATTATTGACATTTCGGGCAGCATAATTTCTAGGAGCCGTTCTGTGCACGATGGGATGTTTAGCAGCCTCCCTGGTCTCTACCCACTTGGTAATTCCAAAAGCACTACCCTTTACCCCCAGTTATGATAACCAAGAATGTATCCAGACACTGCCAAATGATGTCTGGGGCAAAATTGCTCCCAGTTGAGAACCACTGATTTATGCTCTGTCATAAAGACAGTCTTTTCTCCATAAGCAAACACCTGACAAATGTGTGGCTTCCCTTGTAGGGAGAATGTAAAGGGGATGCCTAAGTTTGCCTTAAGCGAAGAGGAAGGAGAGGAAGGCCAGGGACAGGCAGCAAAACCAAATATTTTACTTTATTAAAGGAAGCATCTGGTAGTTGAGGGTTGGGGGAGGGAAAGAAAGGGATTTTGCGAACTGAGGAAGCAGTGTTTTTCTTGAGGATGTGAGATGATTATATGAGAAAAGTGCCATGATCGGGCTATTAACTAAATAATACTGATATTGTGGGATATTTTTCTTTCAGATACCTACTGTCTTTATTTTGTGAGCCAGCCCTTGTAGAGCCTGAAATTCCCTTGCAGTCTTTGTAAACACCTTTCCCTAATGCTCTTGTTTCTTAAGTTTTTCTTTGACAGGTGTAAAGCCTACTGGGATGCCCAGGTGACTCACCTAATGCACTGATTTCGTCTTTAGGGATGAATGTCATTAAACAATTAGAGCTGTTATCCCTGCTGTTTTCTTTTCCTTTCCCTCTGCATCTTTTTCTGGGTCTTGGTCAAGTCAGGTTCTGGTTTTGACTAAGTGCACAGCTGCTTTATTTCCCCATTGGTTGAAGCAAAATTGAGAGGCTGGTTTTTGCTGTCCGGTCTTCTGATTGTCTATCAAGCAGCCAGTTGTCTTTTTTTGTTTGCCTGTTTCAAGGATTCTTAGCATCTTACTGACATTTTAGTAAAGCTGGTAGCTGTTCCCACCTGAGCTTAGGGCGTTCACGTTGCAGCCCACAGGTGTTTCTACTGGTAGAAGCAGACCCCTCCGTGCTGTTTGTCTTACTCATACAGTACTATAAGCTTTAAAAAAGTCTCGAAAAGAGTTTTTGTGCCTGTTGGAAAGAAAGAGACCTCCTGCAGTCCTTCTTGTTTCTGAACTTCCTCCTTCCAAAGCTGCTATAATGAATTGGTGAGTTTGTTCTTATTTTTGATTCAGGATACAGTTGTAAAAGTGAGCTTGCTAGTTGTATGTGTGTGTAAATGGAGACGAAAAATGCCTTTTCTCTTAATATAAAAGAAATGTAGCCTTTTACAAATTATAACACTGTAGTTGTCTCTGGCATTTAGCCACTTCATTGTCTCAACTTCTGGAAGTTAATTGGGCATAAAACTGGTCATTTATAAGCACTACTGGCGATATCTAATTTAAAAATCCAGATTAACCGTCAAATAGGAGAGAATTCATACAAAGATTTTAAAAAATGGCAATTAGTTTCACTGGTTTTAGGGTAAGAGTTGAGACTTAAGAATGTTCCTTGGTTTTTATAATATTTCTATCAATGAGTATGTATGCAAGATAGAATGGGACTGCAGATTGAAAGAAAGTTTACTTTTAGATTGTCAGGAGCTTCGTGACTTTCTCTGCAACCCAAAGAATGCTGAGTAGCCTGATTTTTCTTGCTCATTTCTTTAAAAACCAAAAAAAACTAACAATGAACCAGGTGATGGTGTCAAAGATCTTCAGTTATAAAATTTGAAATTTAATGAAGCTCCTATTTTGATTGCATAAGTTGACTATGTAGGACTTAATATAAATTAAAAATAAAAGAAGCAAATAAATTTAAGAGAGAAAATTACAACAAATAGTACAGTGGATAAGTTTGCTAGTTCTTTAAGGAAATTCAAATACTTGCTGAAAAAGGTGGGTACAAAAAGTTGGTCTTGTAGTTAATGGCCTTGATACAAGATAAGAAACAAAAGCATACATCACTTATCAAATAAAAGAACAATGCGAGACCTTGTTTTAATAATTAGGTATATGAATGTAGAAAAGTCAGAAAATATTACTAAACGAGGTGAATAATTAGACAAATTAGTTTTAATAATTTTGCTTTAAACATTCATATGTCTTCACCTTAGTGTAAAAAGTAATATTATGCTAAAGTTTCTAATTTTTAAAAAACTTGGATATGTTTTCCTATGGAAAGCCTAATTTGAATGTCTTGAATTTCCTGTGCTGATTTAATAGATCAAGTCAGTTATATTTGTCTCCACAAAGCTTTAAGGTTATGAAAATGTAGAAGTTGTGTTTGACTAATTTTGTAGTTTTCAAATGGGGGTGAGTTGACGCTCAGATATATGGGCATATCTAGACATTTTTTATTGTCTGGACCAGAGAAATTGCTACTAGCATCTTAATAACTAGAGGCCAGGAATGTAGCTAAACATCCTATAGCACCCCACAACAAAGTACTTTCTTTTCCAAAACATCAGTAGTACTGAGGATATAAAACCCTGAGGTGAATAAAGTTATTATGGCTTTATGAAAAGACTTTATTCCTCTGATGCTTCAGGTCATAAAACAGTGTTACACAGAGAGTTACTACATTTAAAATGACTATGTAAAAAATAGTTATATTGTTTTTGAAATTCATGTATGTTGTGTGTATCAATAACTCATGCTTTTTGTTGTTGTTAATATTCCATATGGATAACCACAATTGTTTTATCCACTCATCACTTGAAGGACACTGTATTATTTCAGGATCTCAGTAATTATAAATAAAGCTATGATAAACATGGTTGCATAGTAAAGAATTTGACCTCTATCCTTGGTTGCTAACTCTGGAAGACATGGAATTTCCCTTGTAATAGGAGTGTCTTTGCTATTCATGAGCCCCTTAGATCACCTGAGTTTATGCTAAGGAGATGAGTTGACTTAAGAAGGGAGCTGGTCACCAGAAAGATCAATCACATGATGAGGAGGTTTGGAACTTAGAGCCAGCTGACCTTTGGTGATAAGAAGGGGGACTGGAAATTGAGTTCAGTTACATGGCCCGTGATTCAATCATCCATGACTCTGCCATGAAACTCCAATAAAACTCTGGACATCAAAGCTCATGCTTAAAGCTTCCTGGTTGAACAACAAACGTATTGTGCCAGTAGCTTGACCCACCTCTATTCCATGGAAAGGGGGCAGGGAAGCTCTACATTGGGGAACTTCCCAGACCTCACCCTATGTGCCTCTTGATTTGAATGCCCTGATTTGTATCCTTCATAAAAAAACTGTCATCCTAATTATAATGCTTTTCTGGATTCTGTCAATAGTTCTAGTGAATTACCAAAACAAGTGAACTGGGAACTCCCAAATGTGGTTGGAATCGGGATTAAGGGCAATCTTGTTGGAGACTTTGCCATTAAACCTGTAGAATGTGATGTGAACTCTGAATGATTAGCATTAGAATTGTATTGCAGTATACCAGCTGGTGTCAGAATAAGCATTCGCATACAGGTCTTTGTGCATACGCATTCATTCTTTTGGTAAATACCTAGGCAAGGGATTGTTAGGTACTTTGATAAGTATTATATATTTTTTTCAAAATTGCCAAACTCTTTTTTAAAGTGGCTATATGTAGCATTTTGTGTTCCCACTAGAGATTTGTGAGAATTTCAATTCCTCTGCATCTTTGTCAGCACTAGATATTATAATGCTCTTTTTTAAGATTTTATTTTTGTGGGGCGCCTGGGTGGCTTAGTCGGTTAAGCGTCCGACTTTCGCTTAGGTCATGATCTCGCGTTCGTGGGTTCAAGCCCCGCGTCGGGCTCTGTGCTGACTGCCAGCTCAGAGCCTGGAGCCTATTTCAGAGTCTGTGACTCCCTCTCTCTCTGACCCTCCCCTGCTCACGCTGTCTCTCTCTCTCTCTCTCTCTCTCTCAGAAATAAATAAAACATTTAAAAAAAAAAAAGATTTTATTTTTGAGTAATTCTTCCACCAAAACATGGGGCTCAAACTCATGATCCTGAGATCAAGAGTCATATGCTCCACTGACTGAGCCAGCCACGTGCCCCGGCTTTGCTTTTTTTTTTTTTTTTTTAAGTTTCCCAATTTTACTGGTTTTTTT
>NW_027529173.1:4526504-4545041 GCF_008692635.1 Crocuta crocuta
TTCCTGGTTGTCTCTGGCTGTCTTTTAGTGTGGCTTTAAATATGCATTTCCTGCTAATATTTTATGTATCTTTTCATATGCTTATTTGCCATCCTATCTCTTCCTTCATGAAGAGTCCTCAAATCTTTTTAACCGATGTGTATTTTTCAAAGGCTTTTCACCTTGTTTGTGGCTTATCTTTTAATCTCCTTAATGTCAAAGAGTATTTTTTAATTTTAATAAAGTGTAACTTATCAGTTTTTCATTTTTGATTCTTCTGTCTTATCTAAGAAAACTTTCCTTAATACCACAAAGATAATCTCTTTCAGAAGTTTTGTAGTTTTATGTTTTACATTTTGGTCTGCAGTCCATCTCAAATTAAGCTTGTGTATGATGTGAGGTACGAGTTGAGGTTCCTCTCTTGTTTCATATTGATACCAAATTATTACCACACCACTATTGCAGAAACTGTCCTGTTCCCCATTGAATTATGTTGGCACTTTTGTTGGATGTCAACTGACCATAAATGTGTGGTTCTATTTCTAGATTTCTGTTCCATGGATCTATATATTCTTTGGCCAACATCATACTTTATAGCTTTATAGTAAGTCTCAAAATTAAATCATATGAGCCCTCTGGCTTGGTTTTGTTTTTTCAAAACAGTTGTAGCTATTTAGTCTCCTTTCCTTTTTCTTACAAATTTTAGGATGAACTTGTCTGAGAAACAAAACAAAACCAAAAATCCCTACTAGGATTTTGAGTGGGATTACATTTAATCAATAGCTCATTGAGGTAAGAATTGACATCTTAATATTGAATCTTTCAACCCATGAATATGGTATGATTTCTCTGCTCAGTGTTTTGTAGTTTCATGGACCAAGTACTTTATGTATTTTGCTAGATTCAATCAGTGTTTCATGTTTTTTTTTATGTTATCGGAAATGGTATATTTTAACTTCCAGCTGTTCATTGCTAGTATATAGAAATGTGATGTTTCATATTGACCTTATTTTCTGTGACCTTGCTAAACTTGCTTACAGATTCTTTGGGATTTTCTACATGATAATCACATGTTCTGTTAATATAGGTAGTTTTAAATCTCTTTCTGATTTATAAGCTTTCTCTCTTTCTTTCCCTCCCTCCCTCTCTCTCCCTACTTCTCTCTCTCTCTCTCTCTCTTTCTCTCTCTTTCTCTCCCTCCCTCCCTCTCTGTCCCTCCCTCCCTCTCTCTCCCTGTCTCTTTTGCTTTATTTATCTGGCTCAGAACTTTAGTACATTGCTGAATAGGAATGATAAGAGAGGGTGTCCCTGCCTGTTAATTCACCTGTACGTTTAGAAGTGAGCTGCAGGTTTTTGGTAGATGCCCTTAATCAGACTGAGGGAGTCCCTTTTATTCCTATTTGCTAACAGATTTGGTCACAAATGGTTGGTTTTTAGTGATATGATTATTGTTTGTTAGTCTGGCAAATTAAACAGATGATTTCTAATATTAAATAGACCTTGCATTCCTGTGATTAACCTCAATTGGTCATAATTTATTGTCCTTTTAATAAATTGTTGTATTTCAACTGCTATTACTAACATTTTTTTACTGTTGTGATCATGAGGGATATTAGTCACTGACTTTCTTACAATGTCTGGTCTTGGTAACAGGATAATGGCTTCATAAAATGAGTTGGGAAGTGTTCCTTTTATTTTTTATATTCTGGAAAAATGTGTGTAAAATTGGTATTATTTCTTCCAAAGTGTTAGAATTTACCTGTGAGGTCATAGAGTCCTGGAGTTTTCTTTTCTATAATATTTTGAACTATGAATTTACTCTATTATTCAGGTTGTCTCTTCTTGAGAAAATTTTAGTAGTTGAAATCTTTTAAGGAATTTGACCATTTCACCTAAGTCAGGGTTTCTCAACCAAAGTGACATTTGGATAGGATAATTCTTTGCTGTGGGAGGGTGTCCTTTTAACGATCGAATATTTGGTGGCATCCCCCATCTCTACTCACTAGATGCCAAGAACAGACCCCTCAGTTGTAGCAACCCAAAATGTCTTTAGACAAATGTCCCTTGTTGACTGAGAACCACTGATTTGTCAAATTCATTGTCATAATGTTTCTTGTAATATTCTCTACCTTTTAATGTATTTATGATCTGAAGGAATTTTCTGTCCTTAATCTCTGATACTGGTAATTTGTGTCCTTTTCTTTTTCTCCCTCTCCTTCCCTCCCCCCCCCCATCTTTTTTTCTCATCGGATTGGCTAGAGTTTAACTGATTTTCTTAGAGCTACTTTTGGTTTCATTTGATTTGATTTCATTTCATTTTCTCTGTTGCTTTTTTGCTTTCAAATAATTTTGCTCTTAATAATTTTTAAAAATACATCACTGTTTTCAGGGTTGCATGATTTTGTATGAAAAGTCTGATGTAATTCTTTTGTTTCTTTATGTACATTGCATCTTTTTTATTTTTTTGCTAATAGCCTTCAAGATTTTTTTTCTTAGCTTTAGAGCAATTTAACTATGATGTATCTAGATTTGTGTGTGTGTGTGTGTGTGTGTGTGTGTGTGTGCATATGCCTGAGTACGTGCATGTGATTTCATCTTACTTACTTACAATACTTTTTTGAGCTTCCTGGATCTGTGAGTTTATGTATTTCATTATTTTTAGGAAAGTGTCTTCATATATTTTTTATTTCCTTTTCTCTTACTTTTTCTAAGACTCCATTTACCCATATGTTTTGATTGATTGGTATCCTATATTTTGGGGATTTACTCCCATTCTTTTTCTCTTTGTGTTCAATCCAGGAAAGATGATTTGGTTGATTCATCCAGTCAACATCCAGTTTAGGGCATTCCTTTATATTTTTTTTAATGCTTATTTATTTTCAAGAGAGAGGGAGAGGCAGAGTGTGAGCAGGGGAGGGGAAGAGAGAGAGACACACACAGAATCTGAAGCATGCTCTAGGTTCCTAGCTGTCAGTACAGAGCCCAGCCCAACGTGGGGCTCAAACTCATGAACTGCAAGATCATGACCTGAGCCAGAGTTGGATGCTTAACTGACTGAGCCACCAGGTGCCCCCAGTTTGGGGCATTCCTATTGCATGGAAATTTTAGGACAAACCACCTCAGTAGTCAGCATTGGTCAGGAGCCATTCTTTGTCCAGTCATCTATGACAATGCTTTATGGTATGGAGAATGGATGCCTATATCTGATTCTCTCAGCAGGCGTCAGAGGCAAGATTTCTGACAGAGGTAATAGGCATGGCCAGCACCCCAAGTATGGCAGACTCCTGTAACCCATACAGGTTACAAGGGGAGCAAAGTAGGAAAAGTAAAATCATGCTTTGGGAAAGGTAAATCAAGATATTTTCATGTTCTTGCCGTAAGTCACAGATGTATTGTACAGAAGTTCATTCACCCTCTGGTGTCCATGAGTTCATGGCAGATAATTACTTCCATTTTACCTAGAATTTCTATGAAGAATGGGAGAGAGTTATTCTGTGGAGGCAGAGGAAAATTTAAATAACACTTAGAATCAAGTGGTTAATAATATACTGAAGATTAGATACCAGGTCTAGGTTCCTATTACAATAGTATCACACATTGCACCAAAGCTACACTTGTCTGAAATTGGTACATAGAAGACAGTTTTTAAAGGAATTTACTAATTAATCCACTCTGCTGAGGAGTAATTGTGGGGAAAGATAATCCTTTATTAACTGCAGTGAGACTTTTCCCTTCCTGATTATTGCTCCTGCTTATAATTGACTTGTACTATATGCAGTGAGGGAGAAGAAAATGGACATTGGAATAAGAGTTTCAAGGCTAAAGTAGTAGTTCTATAACCCACTGACTCTGTGACCCTGGCACTGACAAAATCATGCAGGGCCAAAGACCAGCTGGAGCCTCAGTTTTGCTCATTCTTGAATTTAGATGCTTTCAGGCACACATAATTGATGTGTGGAGAGATCCTGAGAAACCTCTGGAAGAGAATGTTTCCTAAGGAAAGAGGGAGTCTGGGTTAGAAGCTTCGTCCGATAACACTGCCTCAGTGATCTGAAAGGAATAGCAATACTGAGGGCACCATCTCACCGAGAGGCCTTCCCAAAATTTCTGTAAAGCCTTGAGTAACATGGCGATTATTTAGGACTCATGTAACTGAGAGCGTAGCTCAGAGAAGGTGCTGAGAAGTAAATTCTCCTCACTTCCCCAGAAAAGTTTTGGGGTACTGTGGGCTCTGAAGAAAAGAGCACATCTTAGGCACCCATGAACTACTGGCAAGCAGAGCTCTCATGGCCATGAGCCCTAGCAGAGCTCTGGGCCCTGATTCTTCCTGTGTGCATTCTTTTTGGGAATTATTTTCCTGTTAGGCTAGTCATTGGTTAGTAATTTGTTTTTCTTTGGAGACTTTTCACCCATTAGGAGTTAGACTTCTTTGGGGCGCCTGGGTGGCTTAGTCGGTTAAGCATCCGACTTTCGCTTAGGTCATGATCTCGCGGTTTGTGGGTTCGGGCCCCGCGTCAGGCTCTGTGCTGACTGCCAGCTCAGAGCCTGGAGCCTGTTTCAGTCTGTGACTCCCTCTCTCTCTGACCTTCCCCTGCTCATGCTGTCTCTCTCTCTGTCCTAGAAATAAATAAATAAATAAAAAACATTAAAAAGAAAAAAAAAAAAGGAGTTAGACTTCCTAGATGGTATCTACACCTTTGTTGGCAGAGTCATTTCTATTTCTTGAGTTAGTGCCAAGCTTACAAATTACTTTGGGGGATTTTCTTATATGGATAGAGAAGCATCGGAAAGTAAGAGGTAAATAAATGACTGTTCCTTCAGTCCATCTACCAGCTGGTATTTAGAACTACTCTCTCGCAGTAGTCCTATGAAGGCATAGAACCTTCTTACAGAGTTTAATTTATTTCTATTGAGTGATAATCATGGAGATAAATTTGTCAAAAACCAGTTTACAAATTATAAAAAATAGCTTGGTACATTTCCATCTTCTTTTTTTAATGTTTATTTATTTTGACAGAGAAAGAGAGAGTGAGCGGGGAAGAGGCAAAATAAGAGGGAGACAGAGGATCCCAAGCAGGCTCAGCACCATCAATACACAGCCTGACACAGGGCTTGAACTCACGAATCATGAGATCATGACTTGAGCCAAAACCAAGAGTCTGATGCTCAACTGACTGAGCCATCCAAGTGCCCCAGTATTTTTTATATCTTTGAATTCTGCATTTCAGAGTGGCCCTAAGGATTTGATTCATAAGACTGTTCTGTATTGACTGAAGGCATGCCTTTTCCTGAATAATTATAATCCCAGCTAGTGTTTAGTGAGTGCTCGACATTGAAGTGCTTTGTATAGCTTGCCTATTGTAATCCTTGAAAAATCTGCGTACGGTATTATTTTTAAAAAATTTTTAACGTTTATTTATTTTTGAGAGAGAGACACACACACAAGATCTGAAGCAGGCTCCAGGCTCAGAGCTGTCAGCACAGAGCCTGATGCGGGGCTCAAATTCACAGACCATGATATCATGACCTGGGCTGAAGTTGGAAGCTTAACCAACTGAGCCACCCAGGTGCCCTGTTGTTGTTGTTGTTGTTATTATTATTATTATTATTATTATTATTATTATCCCCATGATAGAGCAGCAGAGCCTCACTGACAGGGGCAAGTTACATAATCTGTGCATGGTCACATAGTTAAGACTTGATTGAGCCAGAATTCCAAGTTTGTCTCAATCTTTATGCTATCTTGCCTTCAAATAATGAAAAAAAGTGCCACTGGGTGGAAAGCCAAGTTTGAGAGCATAGAGACTGGATCATGAATCACAGTGGGGACAAATGACCAGGTCAAGAAAACCCACAACCCATGATGTATGAGCATATGAGGTTGACTGATTCATGGATATGGGAGCCCTGAATACAAAACACTATGAAAAGGATGACCCCTGGACAACTGGGCTGCACGTAGGAAATGTAAGACATTATTAATGTTACATATGAGTTAGTAGACTTGTTTCTATGAAGTGATGGTTGTGGATGCCAACCATTTCCTTGGAATTATTATTCCTTTATATTCTTATCCTCCTCCAATAATTTGGAAGGAAGTATGAATCTACAAATTGTTCTACAACCATAGGATCATACATTCAAATTGGCAGACTGGCAAATTAGAATGAAGAAATAAGAATTTCCAAGGTTGCTTAGGTCAATGTTGCTTTAATATTGTATCAAAAGGCCTACCTCAGTTGTCCTGGGACTCAGTCATGCCTAAAGGATTGATAGGAGCAGACTTGCTGGGATCCCCTGACATGAACCACAACACAGTCTGAGTTGAAAGATTCTTAGAATCTCTAAGTACAGAGGTTTCAAGAATGGTAGGCCTCAAGGGAAGAGTATCATGTCTGTTACTCGTTAAAAATTTTTTCTTAAATGTTTATTTATTTTGAGGGAGAGAGACAGAGTGTGGAGAGGGGCAGAGAGAGGGGGAGACACAGGATCTGAAGCAGGCTCCAGGCTCTGAGCTCTCAGCACAGAGCCTGACACGGGGCTCAGACTCAGAGACCATGAGATCATGACCCGAGCTGAAGTTGGATGCTTAACTGACTGAGCCACCCAGGCGCCCCTGCCTGTTACTCATTCAGATGGTCCTCAAGTCCTAACTCCACTCTGAGTTTCAAGGGGAAAGTTATAATGAAAGATCAGGTCAAAAATGAATTAAGCCAGGATCCTGAGAGCACATGGTGTCAGGAGCCTAGGCGCCAGCTCCAAGAGACAGCCACTCAGCATGGAGCTCTGGGATTTGCAATCTTTGACACATAGGTGTGACAATGAGGGCCTCACCAGCCATGTGATGCCTTAAAAAGGCATTAGTCAGCACAACACAATGAGCCAGAGCTTGTGAGGAAGGCTGAAAGCTACAGGGTAGTCAAGAAGACCAGGATGAGGAAGACATGAGATGCCTCCTAGAACAATTCCGGGGGGGATTTGAGACATGTGAGCAAATGTGAGTGGGGAACTGTCACTAGTGGCTGTATTGCAACTCAATGTATACCTACAGGCTGTGCTCAGTATGCAATGCGCTAGGTGGCTCTTTTCTAGAAATGTCACCCTTTGGGTCTCCTGTCTAAGATTCATGAATCACCAGGGGCACCTGAGAGATGCTTTGGACAATGGTAAACCAATCAGTACCATTGTGATGTGAGCTTGCAGCTTCCTAAAGTCTAACAAAAAAGTTCAGGCTTCAGAATAGATGCTCCTAAGACAGTAAATTGGAAAATTACAATAATGAGTCAGTTGCACTGTTCAGCTGGTCCTTGATGATGCCGTTTTCTAAAAGACACAGTCTTTAAATCCATACACAGTTTGGAGGAGAAGAGAACTTCAGATTGCTGAAGAACAGAGTCTACTCTCTTGGAAAATCTTTCAGCAACAGATGTTACTGCTCTTTGTCTTCAGGACATCAAACCCTCAGAGAAGCATGAAGTTCTTCTTAATGCAGCTTAGCTGCTAATCATTCACAAAGAAATGAAATGTTGATGGAGTTGTGAACACATGCCTTTTGGCACCTGTTTTTGCCATCTTGGTTTGTTTTTCTTCCCACAGCATTTTACACCTCCTAATTGAATTTGTGACTGGTCCCTTTCCTCCCAGCTGTTCAGGCCTAGAAAGCACACACACATATTCAAATGGGTTACTGGAGCTTAACACAGTACGGGGATTGAGCCAACATCGGCCAACTCATATGCAGGTCTTAAGGCCCCGCACTCCTGGTGTCTTATCCACTATGCACTGGTAACTTGAGACTAGAGGTCTGATATGGAGTCTGCAAAGTTCAAACACTGTCAGAAAGTCTATCCCATCCAAACTGGGCTTTCTAGGGGATTAGAGAGACCTCAGGTCACAGGGTGGCCTACGCAGGAGCTTTGTGATATGAAAATGACTTTGTCAGAGAGCCTGTGTGACAGTCTCAACATACGCCTGAATAAAGCTGTCCTTGAGTTGTGGTTTCTGGGGAATATGTGCAGATCCTGGAAGCCAGCAGAGACATACACACCAAGTTAGGGGTCTAGAAAGTTGGAACATGTGATTTTGGTCCTGCGCTTCACACAATGTCAAGGAGATGTGAATGACAGAATTAGTACACTTTCTCTTTTGGGGCTACGGACAGTGTGAATTTAATACCAATCCTAATGGTGGTTATTTTTCCAAAGAATACCTGTGGAGTTGAGAAGACAGACTGATATGAATTGAAAAATCTTATCAGGGGAGTATCGCAGTATCTTTATCGATAAGGACAGTGTTTCTCTAGATGTGGGTACTTCTGAAGCCTCACTGTAAAACCACTGTTTATTACTCCCATAACTTCCCCAGGACAATGAGCGATACTGGCAATAACATGGTATATTAAAATGCTATACATTTATTTGCAGGACTCAAATAATATTTGTGTACAAAGGCAAAAGCCTCTGGCTACCTTGTAAATCAAAAACATGGTCCCAAAGGGACAAAATAAATCCAGAAAACATCCAAAATACATAAGAAAATTCAATTTGTGATAGAAAGGTTATCTCATATCAACAGAGCAAGGAAGGGAATTTAATAATGGATGTTTTGAAAATAGTGAACTCATTCATATCTCTGTTTATCACGATAAATGGAAAATACCTTAAAAATCCCATGTAAAAAAGAAATTCTGAAAGCACCAAGAAAATATTGGGAGTTTCTTTGCATCCTTGAAGTGGGAATGGTCTTTCTAATGATTCTGGATTCAAAATCCAGAAGCTATAAAATGAAAAATTCAAGTACAAAAGATAAAAACAACTTTTACATGATAAATTTTACTCAAAACATATCAAAAATCAAATGACAAACTGGGAAAAAATGTCTAAGAACCAGAGGCCAAACTCGGAATACACAAAGATTTCTGAAAAATCAATTTGAAAAAGATTTATTTTAACATGAAGGCAGCACATTATTCACATTCTGGATCTTGTCTTTGAGCATAGTGATAGCTTCTTCATACTTTTCCACCACTGTGTTTTATTGTTTGGGAAATTGCTTTACCTAGCCAGTGCCCTATTTATGTAAACATGTATGGGGTCCCCTCCCAAATCTTTTGCTTTAAATAATTTTTCAAGAAAAAGAATTGCAGCATTCAAGAGCTTAGACTGTGAAGTCAGTTTGCCTAGGGGTTCCAGTTTTAGCTATTATCAATTTCAAGCTACATGACCTTGACTTTTGGCCTCTGTTCATCTGTGTAATGGTTAATAGTATCAGAAACATGAAATTGTGGTGACAATTCAATGTGTGACTATACAAGTAAAGAATTTAGAATTGTACCTGGTCCATGATAACTGCTGTAGAAGGGTTAATCATTATGATTATCACTATATGTCAAACAATATATAAATGTTATTAGCTCTACTTGTATAATGTTTAGGACTCATAGTGAGAGAGGTAGAGAGAGCTGAAGGGACAGATGCTCTTTTTTTTTTTTAATTTTTAATGTTTATTTTTGAGAAAGAGAAGAGAGGCAGAGTGTGAGTGGGGGAGGGGCAGAGAGAGAGGGAGACACAGAATCTGAAGCAGGGTCCAAACTCTGAGCTGTCACACACAGCCCAACACGGGACTCGAACCCACAAACCATGAGATCATGACCTGAGCTGAAGTCAGATGCTTAACCAACTGAACCACCTGGATGCCCCAGAGATGCTGTCTTTTAAAGTCAAAAAATGAGATCCAGTGATGAGAAAATAATTCTATTACTTGTTGCTTCTTGCTTTTCAGTGACAAGCTGCTTACAAAGGCAGCTTGACAGGCATCAGGCCTGAACGTCAGGAGGTGTGAAGAGCAGTCCTCGAACCTGCGTTGTCATAAGCGTACCAGGGGCTTCAGCTGCAGGGGGTCCCAGACAACTTTTCTTTTTTAACTTTTTGAAGTAGATTTTATTTTCTCCACTTTAAAGGTAAAGAAACTCAACCTAGAGAAAGCGAGTTCATAGCCCGCTAATTAGGAAGCATTATTGACAAGATTTGAACTCAAGACTTTGGTTTTTCACACTGAGTCTTAACTCCACCAAACTCTTCCTCCTCCTCCTCTTTCTTTTTCTTCTTCTTGTTTAATTAAAAGACTTCATTTTTTTAGAACATTTTTAGATTCACAGAAAAATTGAACACATAACTCTAGGAGTTTCTACATTACTACCTCTTGTTTCTATTATTATTACATAAAAATACATGTACATAATATTACATGATAATACAGTGTACACCTTGCACTAGTGTGATACGTTTGTTACAGTGACTAAATGGATACATATTGATGCATTAACTGAAGTCCATGTTTTACAGGTGATTTTAGGGTAGTAAAACTATTCTGTAAGATACTGTTATGGTGGACACATATCATTGTACATTTGTCAAGACACACAGAATTTACAACACAAAGAGTGAACCTTGTAAACTTTGTATGTAAACTGGGTACTTTAGTTACTGCGAACCAGACAACATTTTGAGAAAGTACTGATAACTCTCCCCTGGGTGAATGTTTGAATTTTAAGTGTAATGACTTAGAGAAATTGATCAGGCTCAAGTTTCTTAAAAGTTACACCAGTGTTATTGGCACAAAAACAGACACATAGACCAATGGAACAGAATTGAGAACTCAGAAGTGGACCCAAAAGTATACAGCCAACTGATCTTTGACAAAGCAGGAAAGAATATCCAATGGAAAAAAGACAGCCTTTTTAACAGATGGTGTTGGGAGAATTGGACAGCAACATGCAGAAGAATGAAACTAGATCATTTTCTCACACCATGCACAAAAATAAACTCAAAATGGATAAAGGACCTGAACGTGAGACAGGAAACTATCAACACCCTAGAGGAGAAAGCAGGAAACAACCTCCTTGACCTCCACCGCAGCAACTTCTTACTTGACACATCCCCAAAAGCAAGGGAATCAAGAGCAAAAATAAANTTGAATGCTGACAAAAACTGAGGACTGATGGATGTGGGGGGGAGGGGGGATGGGCATGGAGGAGGACACTTGTGGGGATGAGCACTGAGTGTTATGTGGAAACTAATTTGACAATAAACTATTTGTAAAAACACTGGTGTAACTTTTTTTTTTTAAGCATAACAAGTATCATAAACCAGTTCAGAAGAGAAGATGTTGACTTTGTTGAGGTGTTCTTTCCAACTGCCTTTGGGGTATGTTTCTTGCTTGTGTTTTACATTTTAATTTATATCGCAAGTCCAAGAACTGAGTGAACTTGATTTCCAGGGGTTTTTTTTCAATGTCTTCCAAGTCCAGGACATATTCTTTTAGCACATTCTTGTTAATATTTTAATGCTGTGTAAAACCAATAAAGGAAGAAGAAAGTTCTAACTCTGCTTCAAGGTTTCTTGTTACCCTGGAAGATTGAGACTTGAAGGCATGAAACAAAGACCACAGGCTTCATAGTCAGTTCTCAGCTCGGCAGTGACTAAACTGAGAAATGTTGGGACAGTTAGTAAACTGCCCTGAAAATAAGGTAGCCCCCTTATAATATCAGGATGCAAATACTGCATGTGCACAGTTATTCATTCCAATGAATAGAGAGAATATAAAGAGGATGCCAACCTAGCAGGTGCTCAGTCATGGTAGATATTATTTGATTCAAATAGATTTATCCAGGAGATTCTCTTCTGGTTGTCTGATGCCCCCTCCTGGACAGTCCAGAATCTGTATTAAGCAAGAGTTCATTTATTTGCCTCAAATATAAGGTTATGTGAGGATTCCAGAAGCAGTGTTTCAGGAAGAGTCTGAAATCAAAGCCAGATATCCAGCCCAACTAAGAAGAAATCCAAGAGAGAGGCACTGGGCAGAAACCAAAGAAACAAGATAAGAGTGGAAGACAGAGCCCAGAATTTTCTGAATGATAATATTAACTATAATAGTTACTTTCTGTTGATATTTACATGTTAAGAATTTGTACACATTATCTCAATTAATCTTTATTGAAATTCCATGGTACATAGAATAAATCTTCATGACCTTGGATTAGGCAACAGTACTCAAAAAACAAGGAACCATAGGGGAAAAAAACCCAGAGTAATTGGGCTTCATCAAAGTTAAAAGTATTTTCTTATATGTGAAATCTAAAAAAAAAAAAAAAAAAAATCCAAACTCAAAGAAAAAGAGATCAGACTCTAACTAGAGCCAGAATACAGAGGGAGCGGGAAATGGAGGAAGGTGGTCAAGAGATACAAACTTTTAGTTTTAAGATTAGTAGGTACTAGGAATGTAATGTGCAACATAATGACTATAGGTAACACTGCTGTACATATATAGAGAAGTTGTTAAGGGAGTAAACCTTAAGAGTTCTCATCACAAGGAGAATTACTTTTTCTTTGCCTTTCTTTTCATTATATCCGTATGAGAAGTTAGATGTTAGCTGAACCTATTGTGTTAATCATTTCACAATATATGTAAATCCAACTATCATGCTCTATACCTTAAAACTATACAGTGGTATATGTCATTTGTTTTTCAATAAAACTGGAAAAGAACTTAGAAGTATTTTGTTTCAAAGAGTACAATCAAGAAAGTGAAAAGACAATCCACAGGGAGAAAATACTTGTAAATCATATACCTGACAAGAGACTTGTATCCAGAATATAAAAAGAATCCTTACAACTCACTAAAAAAACGCAAATTACTCAGTTAAAGAATGGGCAAAGTATCTGAATAGACATTCCTTCCAAGAAGATATGTAAGTAGACAATAGCACGTGGAAAGATACTCTACTTTATTATTAGTCATTAGGGAAATACAAATTAAAAAAAACATTGGGGATACCATTTTATATTCATGAGAATGACTTTACCAAAAAATACAAACAAGGATGCGGAGAAATTTAGAACCCTCGTCCACTGCTTGGGAATGTAAAATGGTGCAGCCACTTTGGAAAACAGTTTGGCAGTTCCTCAAAATGTTAAGCATAGAGTTACCTTATGACACAGCAGTTCTACTTCGAGGTATATACCCAAGAGAAAGAAAAACATATATCCACACAAAAATTTGTTCACAAATGTTTATATGGCAGCAATATTCATAGTAGCCCTCGTTGGGAACAACACAAATGTCCACTATCTGATGAATGGATAAAAAACATGTGGCATATTTATACAATGGGATATTTATACAATATTGGGATATTATTTGGCAATAATGAGGAATAAATATTGGTACATGCTACAATATGGATAAATGCTCAATGAAAGTAAGTAGTTAAAAATGCCATGTAATGGGGCGCCTGGGTGGCTTAGTCGGTTAAGCGTCCGACTTTCGCTTAGGTCATGATCTCGCGGTTCATGGGTTTGAGCCCCGCGTCGGGCTCTGTGCTGACTGCCAGCTCAGAGCCTGGAGCCTGTTTCAGTCTGTGACTCCCTCTCTCTCTGACCCTCCCCTGCTCACGCTCTCTCTCTCTCTAGAAATAAATAAAAAACAAACAAACAAACAAACAAAAAAAACCTTAAAAAAAAATGCCATGTAATGTATGATTGTGTTTACATTAAATGTTCCCAGTAGGCAAATCTATAGAAACAGGAAGTAGGATAATGTTATCCGGGCTTAAGGTAAAAAAGGGAGATGAGATAGGACTGTTCATGGTTATGGAATTCCTTTTTGGAGTAATGAAAATATTCTGGAATTAGTGGTGATGGTTGCACAACTCTGAATATACTAACAAGCCCTGAGATGTATTCTTTAAATATTTAAACACATTTATATGTATATATGTATTAAATCTCAATAAGGCTGTTTCAAAAGTATAAATTTAAAAAACATTCTTATGAAGTAGGGTTGTATTTAATAGATAAAGTAACTGAGGCTGGCTGAAAGCCAAATGAGCTAGTGATGGAGACAGAACTCAACTGGAGTCTGTCAATTCCACAACCTGGAATTTTTTTTCTAATTTAGATTCAAGTTAGTTAGCATATGGTGTGGTATTGGCTTCAGGAGTAGAATTTAGTGATTTATCACTAACATATAACACCCAGTGCTCATCTCAGCAAGTGCCCTCCTTAATGCCCATCACTCACTTAGCCCCTCCCCCCACCCAACATACCACTGACACCCTGCAATTTATTCCTTGTATTTAAGAGTCTCTTGTGGTTTGCCTCCCTCTCTGATTTTAAAATGTCATTCTTTTTGATCGCCGAGTACTATTCCATTCTATATATACACCACATCTTCTTTATCCATTCACCTGTTGATGGACATTTGAGTTCTGTCCATAATTTGGCTATTGTTGATAGTATTGCTATAAACATTGGGCTCCATATGCCCCTTCGAATCAGCGTTTTTGTATCTTTTGCAGGTTTCGCAATACATAGTACTACAATTTCTGGGTAGGGTCGTTCTATTTTTAACTTTTTTAAGTTAAAAAAAAGTTTTAACTTTTTTAAGTTAAAAAAAAGTTTTAACTTTTTTAACCTGCACACTGTTTCCCAGCATGGCTGCACCCATTTGTATTCCCACCAACAGTGTGAAAGAGTTCCCCTTTCTCCGCATCCTCGCCAACATCTGTTGTTGCCTTAGTTGTTAATTTTAGCCATTCTGCCCGGTGTGAGGTGGTATTTCATTGTGGTTTTGATTTGTATTTTCCTGATGATGAGTGATTTTAAGCATCTTTTCATGTATCTGTTAGCCATCTGGATGTCTTTGGAAAAGTGTCCATTCATGCCTTCTGTCCATTTCACGTGATGAGTTTGGTAAGTTCTTAAGGATTTTGGATATTAACGCTTTATCTGATATATCATTTGTAAACATCTTTTCCCATTCTGTAGGCTACCTTTTAGCTTTGTTGACTGTTTCCTTCACTGTGCAGAAGCTTTTTATCTTTATGAGGTCCCAAAAGTTTATTTTTGCTTTTGTTTCCCTTGCCCTCTGAGAGACATGTTGAGTAGGAAGTTGTTGTGGCCAAGGGCAAAGAAGTTGCTGCCTGTTCTCTCCTCTAGGATTTTGATGGTTTCCTGTCCTATATTTAGTTCTTTCATCCATTTTGAATTTATTTTTGTGTATGATGTAAGAAAATGATCCAATTTCATTCTTCTTCATGTCACTGTCCAATTTTCCCAACACCACTTGCTGAAGAGACTGTCTTTTTTCCACTGGCTATTCTTTTCTGCTTAGCCACAGATAGCTGGCCATACATGTGTGGGTCCATTTCTGGATTTTCTATTTTGTTCCATTGATCTATGTGTCTGTTTCTGTGCCAGTACCATACTGTTTTGATGATTACAGCTTTGTAATACAGTTTGAAGTCCAGAATTATGATGCCTCCAACTTTGGTTTTCCTTTTCAACATTACTTTGGCTCTTCAGGGTCTTTTCCGGTTCCATACAAATTTTAAGATGGTTTGTTCTAGCTCTGTGAAAAATGCTGGTATTATTTTGATATGGATTGCATTGAATGTGTAGATTGCTTTGGGTAATAAAGACATTTTAACAGTATTTGTTCTTCCAATCCATAAGCAAAGAATGTTTTTCCATTTCTTTGTGTCTTTCTTAAATTTCTAAGCATTTTATAGTTTTCAGCTACAGATCTCTTACCCCTTTATTTATGTTTATTCTTAGGTATCTTACGGGTTTTGGTGCAGTTGTAAATAGGATCCATTCTTTGATTTCTCTTTCTGCTGCTTTATTATTTGGTGTATAGAAATGCAACAGATTTCTATACATTGATTTTATAACCTATGACTTTACTGACTTCATGTATCAGTCCTAGCAGTTTTTTGTTTCTGCTACCTGCATTCTTTACCAGAATGTTCTAATGCTCTAAAGACTTCCTGAGCTAGAGAAAGAACCTGAAGTAACCTTTACAAGGGAACTTTGGTCTTAGACCTCCCAGACGAGCGCCATTGCTTAATGGTCCGGCCTGGTTTCTGAGGCAGATTGTTTTGAACATGATTCTGGTTCACGACTTCATGAAGGAGTGATCTCAGCATGCTGAAATTATTCATTGGCTGCTAAGATCTTGACAAGACCAACTGATATGTATGGCACAGAAAGCTTTGTTCCACTGCACAGGACATTCATTGGGATACACTGAGTCCAGATGCTCTGAAACTTTGGTGTCTTTCAGCATCACCTAATAATCTTGTTGAAAATGCAAATATCCAGGTTCTACCCCCAGACGTACTGCGTTGAAAACTAAACATCACTACCTGGTGAGTGTTGTCAGTTGGCTGACATAGAGACAGAAAACCTGGTGATAATGAATAGGTTCTTGTAAATAGGCATTGCTAACTAAAACCTCCAGAGGAGGTTATTCCAATTCTGGCCCCAGAGGCATGGGTGGAGAGCAGTGAGCTGCTGTGTGCCAGACGCTGACCCCTAGCTGCTGTAGGAGAAGCTCCAGAAACCTTGCTCAAAGTTGTGAACCACAGTAGGGGCTGAAGGAGCAAAACTTTCATTTGACGGGTCCAGTCCATGCTTTGACTATATCGAGAAAAAGAATTTGTGTTCTTTTGAAAGCTATTCAAATAATCAAGAAAAATATGACGTTTTGAGTAGAATTCTTCCACATTTTCCACCGTAGAAAGTCATTGCTTTATGGTTTGATGAATACAATCTGAGCCTACATACATGTAGCAGAAGCTTTTACAATTTTACATAAATGGGGTAACAGAGTCAATGCATGATATTTTGTAAACTTGATATCAGTATCTTTGGGAACTATATGTTTTGGGGGGAAAAGACCCATCTCTAATGAAAGAAAAACAGCTTGGGTTTGATTTCTACAGTTTAAAATATTTTTTCTTTAATGTTTATTTATTTTAGAGAGAGAGAGAGTGACTGAGCAGGGGAGGGGCAGAGAGAGAGGGAGACACAGAAACCAAAGCAGGCTGTCAGCACAGAGCCTGATGTGGGGCTCGAACCACAAACTGTGAGGTCATGACCCTAGGCGAAGTCTGATGCTTAACTGACCGAGCCACCGAGGTGCCCCTGATTCCTACAGTTTGATAATAGTCACCAGTTTATATGATAAATTAAAACAATCCTAGTCTGAAAGTACATATCTCAAATCAACAGATCACAAATTTTTTATTGCTGTTTGTCATTACCCTTTTGTCCTATGTTAATTGCAAAGCTAATAAAGAAATAGATTGAAATAAACAGTTCATTTCTTCCATAAATTTTTAGCAGTGCAGGAAATATAATGGTTGTCAAAAAATTTATGGATGCTTTCTAGATGCATGAACATGTACAGGTCCTTGGAAACAAAAATTGTGGTGTTTTGAGAGTTTGTAACTTTTAAGTTAATACTTTCATATGTAGAAGGACAAAACATTAGTTTTTGGTCACTCTGTTTCTTTGCAATTCTAGAATTCTACCGGAGAAAAAATCAATTTACAAGCTAGTCAATAAACCTCAGTGTACTTTGTAAAAAACATAACTGAAAATGTTCCAATAAATGTTCACTGACAGAAATTGTAAAAGTCTTCAAAACCAAACCTTATGTTCCAATAATCATTCTCCTGTCTTCAGGGAATTCAACAGAATATTTTCACTTTTTATGCTGGGGGATGTCTACATGAGACTGGAATTCTTGATTCCAGAACCCAGAGCAAGACATAAATTTATCTAGAAAATAAATTAGGTAGAAGATATTTTGTTTTGAAACATTTTGTTTTTTATTTCCCGTGGCATGAGAACTGGTCCTAAAAATATTAGCTGTTTTTCAAGAGAAATATTTAATTTGATCTACAGAAATAATGAGCAGACCTTTTTTCTTAATGTGTATTTAATTTTTTTAGTTTCCAATATGATTAACATACAATGTTATATTCATTTCAGGTGTACACTATAGTGATTCAACACTTACATACATTGTTCACTGCTCATCATAAGTGTATTCTTAATCCCCTTCACCAATTTCACCCATCCCCCACCCACCTCCATTCTGGTAACCACCAGTTTGTTTTCTCTATTTGTTTGTTTGTTTGGTTGGTTCTCATTTCCTTAGTTCTTTTCTTTTGTTTCTTAAATTCCATACATGAGTGAAATCATAGAGTGGGTAAGAGCAAATCTTTTTTACTCACACTTAAATGGACTATTAAGATTAAGAAAACATCTGGAACAAACTGACAGAAATCTCTTATGCTCAATGATAGCACATTTAAATATAAATATATGTATTTGACACTTTTGTTTCTCCACATGTATTTGCCTTCACCTACTGTTGGTATGAATCCATATTTTTTTTTTTAGAGGTGTATTCCTCCCTCTAGAAAATATTAAAATTCTCTTGGGATATCCATAAATAAACAAGTTCTTTTTAATTTCAAGGGATTTTGCACAAATATAACTTTTCTGCTTGTTACCACTTCTATCTTTGTAATTGGACAGCTTGATAAAAGTGAAAATTAAACTTTTTCAAAAAAGCTTACAAATACCAATCACTTATTAAAACTTTTCCTTTTTATATACCCTAAGGGACTACATTGGCTTTCAAAGTCTGCTAATCCACAGAAAAATAGATCTTTTTTTTTTTTTTTTCCTGAAGCTGATGACAATG